>NW_007731405.1:10254-67748 GCF_000696425.1 Galeopterus variegatus | reverse complement strand
AATTCACTCACACACAAAAAATAACCGGGGGAGGGGGGGAAGAAGATATAACAACTACAATCCTTTGAAGTTGTTACAACAAGCAAACGGAAAGGACATTGTTGGGTGGGAGGGGGGAGAGGGAGGAGGGAGGGAGGTTTCGGTGATGGCCCATAATAATCAACCACATTGTATATCGACAAAATTAAAAAAAAGGAGTGTCAGAAGAAGAGAATGGATGGAATCAGTGAAAAGCATTGTACTCCACAAATATACGTAATTATTGTTTATTAAAACTTTTTAAAAGATAATACTGAGCATTTTATAGAACTGAGAAAAGACACCATGTCAGTCTATAGACTAAAAGATCATTCAAAGTACCAAGCAGGATAAACTTAAATCACACAGAAATAGCAAACATTAAAAAAAAAAAAAAAAATTAAGGCTGTCAGAGAAAAGGCCTATAAAAAAAGGTGATTACACTGACAGTAGCTTTATCAGTTATCACCTATTCCAGAAGAAAATGGAATAATAATTTCAAATACTGAGATGAGAAATAATTATCTATTTAACATTTATACCCAAATAAACTACCATTTAATAGTGAGAATGTGTATGTGTTGGGACAGGGAGCAAGAGCATCTGCATAGTTTGGAGGAAGAATAGACATTTTCAGACATAAAAAGATAGGAACAATTTACACTCTCAAAACTTAATTCTAGAATAATTAAAAGATAACTATGTTTGTAAAACTAAAAGTACACTTCCCTATGAGGAAAAAAAAAAAAAAAAAAGGAAGTTCATCAGAAAGAACAGACCATAAGTTTCAATGATGGAATAAAAATATACTAAACATGTCACCAAATTTAATATTTGACTGTGCAAAGAAATAAATTAGGTGATTAAAAAACATAAAACCAAAGTCTAGATAACTATAACAAAATTGAGAATTATGGAGAGTTTAGAGAATCAATGACTAGTCAAAGTGTACTGAAACCCATGTTGTATTTCAAAACATTATACAAATATTTAATTACTTTATCCTTTCTTTAAAAATAGATATAGTTAAATAAGTACATTAACATCTTAAAGATAACTACTTTTAAAAAGACAGAAATACAACTTATAAATTCAAAAGCAGCAGAGAGGGAAAAAATAGAAATAAAGGAAAATTCATGGACATACGGAGGAAAAAAGCAAAGAAAATAGAACATAAACAGAAAATACAAAATAAGAGAAAAATTAGCCCAATATATCAGTATCATAAAAGTGTAAAAAACATACTCACATATTTTTAAAAAATAAAAATTTAGAGATTGGATAAAAATACAAAATCTACTACTCAGAATTACAAAAAGTAAAAGGATGGGGTGGGGGAACAAAACCTTGTGTAACAGATAATACTGATTGGCTGATTGGCTGACCCACCCCTATCTACAAACCCTTTTTCACCAACTTCCACCAGCCAGAGGTGGCCATATGACAAATCCAATAGGATGTTCACAAAAAAAAATGTAAGAAGCAGGAAGTGATGCAGGAGCCGCCAGGCCTTCCCCAACCCTGCCCAGTCCAAGCACTGTGGGAGGCCAACAGCATAAAGCAGCTGGCGAACCAGACCATAGGCCGCCCAAAAATACCGAGCTACTTATTTTAAAAATGAAGAGAAAAAAAGGAAAACTGCTGATATCCAGATCTTGGCAATGGCTTCATGGGTGTAGGATGGGATGAAGGAAAAGGGAGCCAAAGACTCACACCCTCGATTCTGACTTGAGCAGACAGAGATGCCTCTGTAAGCTGACTTACACCAAGAACTCCAGCAAAATATCCTGAGAGGGACAGAGAAACAACCTATTACCCAGCAATGACAGAAACCATCCTTGCAACTCCACCAAAAGAGAGAAACAGAAAAACATCTGCCCATTTGCAGCATTAGAGTTTATCTAGAGACTTTATGGGAGAAATTGCAACTTTCAAATTCTCTCTCTTTTTTTCCAAGTCATTTGAACCAAAGTAAGTACAATCTATTTAATAGAGGAATTAACCACTTTAAGAAAAGTAAAATGGCCTAAAAGTTTTATTTATAAAAGACAAGTGTTTTATGTCAAAATATCTCATCTAAATGTCCCTCTTGGAAATGTGCTTTTTGTGATTATAGTGAAAGCTATTCAAGGCTCTGGAAAAACTCAACATCGCAAGATCACATGGAAAATAATATTGTGGGTTAGAAAGTTGGGCAGATGAATATTAAAGCAAAGAAAGACATATTTCTTATCCTGTTCCTTTCATCTCCAACCTGAATGGGTCAGAGCCTCTATGCAAAACAGATGGGGGAATATGGCAAATGCAAATGGTTACCTAATAAAACGACTTGTTAAGCTTGAGATGTAGGACTGAGGAAAAGAAATGAAGAACAGAGAAAAAAGAAAGACTGTCTGTTCTAAAGATGTGCTACTCAAACTGTGGGCATGACTATTTGTCAACACTATGTAACTATTTTAAGAACAAAATTTGAGAGTAGCATTTAGAAACTTTTTAAAAAAATTTATTTTATTTATTGAATCAAAATTGATTACACATATTTTTGGGGTTCAACATTGAGATATGTTATTCAAATCAATATTGCTAGCATATATATTCTTACAAATCATAATTATTCTTTATGCCCCTCGTCCAATCTCTCCTCTTCCCCCACTCCTCCCCACCTCCATCCCCAATTACACTAGATTTCTTCTGTCCTTCTGAAAGAATAATGGTTACTCTGTTAATTCGTTGCCTAGATGATCTGTCCAATGTTGAGAGTCGTGATCAGGTCGCCCAATATTATCATAGAGCAGATGCTTCTTCTGTCACTCTGAAATGGGCTTTGTGGAGAGAGACATCCTCTTCTTTATCTCTGCTGGTGACTCCCCTGTGTGAATGCACTCTAATGATTGGAGGACCATCTGCGTGGTGGTTGTGGTGTCTAGCTGCTTTCACGGCCGCCATGGTTACTGTGGTAGCTGTGGTGGGACACCCACAAGGAGGTGATGTTTTTGGCATTCTTCTTTGCACTAACAGTGTACTTGGCTGTGGGGTGTGTCTGGTCCCCTTCTCCAAGCTTCGGGTCCCTGGCCAGGCCCCAAGGTGCTGGCATGGTGTGCCTGGTTTTCGGAGGAAAATCCGGTCCCCTTCTCCATGCCCCAGGTCACCAGGCGGGCTTTGAGGCACTGGCACAATGTACCTGGTGGTGGGAGGGTGATCCAGTCCCTTTCTCCATGCCCTGGGTCCCAGGTGGGCCCCAAGGCTCTGGCGCAGTGTGCCTGGATGTGGGAGTGGGGTCCAGTCCCCAGCTCCAAGGCTACAGTTCCCAGGCAGGCCCCAAGGTGCTGGTATTGTGTCTGGGCCAGAACTAATTTTTTGTCCTTTGCTTACTTCTAAAATGGGGTAACTTCCTGTGGGAACCAGTACTTGAGCTGTGTGGTTAAGTTAAATTGCTGCTTTGCTGCCTTTTCCCTAGGGAAGGCTTTTTGTGAAGTTCAGGGTTTAATGGTTGACCTTATAGGTACTTCTGGCTCTCCAGTGACCCAGTGAATCTGTGTTTTGTAGAATCTCTGATCTGGGACTGAGTTTTTTCATCAAACTGCATCCCATGCAATTCTGCATTCCCAACCAGTATCCTCTGAGTGGTCCTGTGCTGATTGGGGGTGAATCAACTATCCTCACTGTGCCCCAGTGTCCTCCAGGTAGGCCGGTCTCCCATGCCCCAAACACTTTCCATTGGACAGGCCCTGCACCGGTCCCTTGTGATGACTCACCAGACTGTGAATGGCTTCTTTTCAGTTGTTCTGGCTCCCTGCTCCTGCGTGGGCCCATGGGAACCCTATTAGTGGTCTTGCTGTCCTGGGGGCAGCCAAGGCCCTCTTCTCCCCTGCCGCCTCCAAGTAACTCCATTTGAAGGGCACAGCTGCAGCCTCTGCCATCTCCTGCTCCATGCGCTCATCAGCTCGAGCTTTAAAGCGGCTACAGCTCAAAACACTCAGAGCAGTTTTTTCTTTCTCTCATCGTGGTTTCTCCAGCCTTCATGAACTCTGTAGGTCTCTCCTCCTCTTCCCCTGAGCCCCAGCAGCCCCAGCTTGGCTGATGTTGCATTTTTATAGCTGTAAATTGGTTGATTTGTGGGAGAGCATGATGCTGGAAACCGTCTATTTCACCATCTTGGCCGGAACCAGCATTTAGAAACTTTTATTACAATTTTTTTTTTCTTTTGGCCCTGGCTAGCACAGGGATCCAAACCCATGACCTTGGTGTTATCAGCACTGCACTCTAACCAAGTGAGTTAACTGGCAAGGCTTTATTGCAATTTAACACAAGAATTTTTTGTCTGTTCAATCTACTAATGAATAATTTAGGATGGTAAGAAAAAAAAATCTAATGGGAAGAATTTCCTTTTCTAAATAAAGGACAAAGTATCATGAAAAGAAGGCATTTGGTTCTACCACCTTCACTCTTAGAAAGCAGCTGTGAAGTGTAGAGGATTGCCAGCTGTTGTGCAACCTTGAGGGCAAAAAGCACACATGATGATGACGGAGAACAACCAAAAAGGATACTGGGCCTGAAACAGCATTAATAAGCCCATGCATCATGCCTGGATAATCAACCATGACACTTACTGTTACATGAAGAAAATAAAGTTTTACTGAGTTATCTGCAACCAAATACATTCTGAACTAATTTACTATGCAAATACAAACTAAAGCAAAATGGATTTGGCAATAATAATATACAATATAAAACTTAAAGTGAAACAGTAATAAGATTAATAGAGAAATTATATAATAATAAAAGGAAAAAGTTATCAAGAAACAATAATGAACTTTTATGTTCCTAATAGCATAGAATGGAAATACATAAAACAAAAACCAGAATGACAAAGAGAAATGAATAAATCCAGTTTTATATAGCAAGAGATTATAGATCAATCAGACAAAACATTGGTAGAGATATCAAAAGTTTTAATAACAAAACTACACACACACACACGTATGTTTCCAATGAAGAATATTTAGCCTTTTCAAGCAAACTTTTTTTTTTCAACTGATCCTGTACTAGGTCACAAGGTAAATTTAACCAACCTAAAAGAACATATATTATACAATCCATATTCTCTGAAAAAAATATATACATGAGTCAATAGTAAAATAGTAAAAACGACTATGTTTGGAAACCAATAAATGCATTCCAAATATTTCATGGATTAAAGAGTAAAATAAAAGTACAAATTTCGAGAAATTTTTATAATAGCTTAATAATGAAATCGCTACCTATCAAAATGTATTAATTAGTGTGGCTGATATAGAGTGCTTCTCTCAACATCCATTTTCAATCCCCTTTTCACTTACTTTCCTCACTATAGAGGCAAGGGAGGAAGAGAAAAATGAAGGGTGGGAGAGAGAAAGGAAAAGAGAACATTAATAAGATCAAAACATAGTCTGCATAAACTAATGCAACAAATTGGTCTAGAAGGGGGAAGAGGCCAAAAAATACAAAAATTAAAAAACAGAGATACTTATAGTTGATGAACAATTGTTTTTAATCACACAAAAATACTTTGAACAGTTTATTCCAAAAAAAGGTAATGCTATTTTTTAGAAAATACAATTGAAAGCCACTCAAGCAGAAAGAGAAAATCTGAATGAGACATTAGGCACTAAAGAATAAGAATCAACAACAAAAAAAAGCTATACAACTCCTCCCAAATAAAACACAGGCAAAAAACTTGCAAGTTGTATCAACACACACTGAGAATCCCAAATCAAATAATCCAAAATCCAAAATGCTTCAAAATCTAAAAGATTTTAACGGCCAACATTTCGTTCAAAGGAAATACTGAGTGGATCATTTCAGATTTGGGATACTCAACTGGTATAATGCAAACATTCCAAACTCCAAAAAGAATCTGAAAAAAAAATCTGAAATCTTAAATGCTAGTCCCAAGCATTTCAGATAAGGAATACTCAACCTGTATACGATATGCAAAAGTACAAATAATTATGGAATATAAAAGAGTTGCCATGCTTTAGTATATCTTTTCTGCTAGTATCTGTTTAATTCTCCTTCGAATTATAGTAAAGACACTGAGATTTTTCAAGATAGTAGAAAGACTCAAGCCATTGAATTTTATTTATTGCGCTATTCCTTTGGGGTAAGGGCAGTGGCAAGGATCCCACTGCTTTGTTAGCTTATAAGAACTTCATTCTTTGAATGGCTAGATATTATTGAGGGTTAAACACTCTCATGAAAATTAAGTTTCTAGTGTTTAATTTCTTTGGGATTATGGGATGAATTCTGCAGGTCAAAGATCTCCTGTTACTTCACTGGCTAATTTGAGCAAAGGCCTCTTGATGACTGGTTGGGGTAGGTTTGGCATTTTTGTTTTTCTTTGTGATTACTTTCCTCTCTATGAAATGGTCTCACAATGCTTGTAGTCACTAATATCAACCAAACCAGCCTTGTAGAAATTTGGGGTTTCGAGTCAATGTCTACATTTAAAGGATATCAATTGCCTATGATGAATATACAACAGCTTCTGTCTTTTCTGTAGTACTGTAAACACCTCTAAGTGGGAGGATGAAGGGGGAACCTTCAAAATATGTTATAAGAAAATATAAGATGAAAATGCTTAATATTTGGTCTCTCAGAGGCACAAAAATACTGATTAATTAATTTTAGCAAATTACTCTTAATTTTACTTTTATCATTTCAGTCTTAATCTTACTGCCAGTGCCATTTACAAATTAGAACCTTGGGGTAGAAGTCTCATTCATTAATCCATCCATTCACTTATTCAACGAACAGTTAAAAGATGCCTGCTATGTGCTGGTATTGGCTAGTCTAGTTAACTGTTCCACATTCAAGTTTTATCAAACAAGGAACAAATAATGCCTATCTCATACCAACTATTTCAATTAAAGCAAAAGCAAAAAAAAAAAAAAGATACGTAACTCTTCCTATGAGGTAAATTTAATTTTGATGGCAAATGAAATCAATAGTTCTGACTCTATCTTACCAAGAACTTTATTAAATCTTTTGTTTCTCTAAAACACTAATATCAGATGTTTGGGAATCCCCTCACCCTGGCATCAAGTTTGCATGTGTAGCATATCCCGCAGTTTAACACTGCTTACCTCTCTCCACCTAATCACCTAGTCTTCCCTCCCTATGGAAAAAGGAATTTGGGAAATTTGGAGGATGATGTAAACATGCTTGACTTAGCAATGCCTCTCTTCCAGCTACCTGTAGGAAGTACACATTCTACTCAGCTCTACTATGTAGTTAAGTTTGATGGTGTAAGTTCTGCCTCTGAGGGAAGCCTATGGCTTCCCGCTGCCAATGGTGACTTGATCAAATCTGACAATTCTCGAGATCAATATTAGGAAGCCTATGCTACTCAGTGTTTTGATTTTCTTGACTTCTTTATCTCTGACAATTGCTTCAGAACTCAGAAGGGAATGAGAGGGGTATAACTTACCAGCTATTTCACACTCTAACATCAAAATCTAAAAATATTACTGACAGTGAGGCTTCTGGTCAAGATGGCAGAATAGACAGTCACCAGCATCACTCTCCCCCACAAATCAACCAATTTACAACTATTAAAAAGCAATGACAGCCAAGCTGGGGCCACTACAGCTCAGGTGAAGAGGAGGAGAAACCTATGGAGTGGATGAATGCAGGAGAAGCCATGCTGAGAGAAAGAAAGAACTGCTCCAACCATTTTGAGCCCCTGCCACTTCAAGGCTAGAGCTGGTGAGCACATGGAGCAGGAACTGACAAAAGCTGAAGCTGTGCCCTTCAGATGAAGTTTCTTGGAGGCAGCAGGGGAGAAGAGGGTCCTGGTGGCCCCCAGGCCAGCAAGACTACTAACAGGGTTCCTGTCGACCCACATAGGAATAAGGAGCCAGAACAACTGTAAAAAAAGGAGCAACTTAGGGGCCGGTAAGTCAACACAAGGGACCAGAGCACAGCCTGCCCCATGGGAAGTGTTTGGAGTGAGGGTACTGGGGGAGACAGGCCCACCTGGAGAACACTGGGGCATATCAGGGACAGCTGATCTGCCTTCCAATCAGCATAGGATCACTCAGTGGAAACTGGTCAGGAATACAGAACTGCAGGGAGTACAGTTTTCTGAAAAGACTCAGGCCCAGACAAGAGTTTCTATACAACCCAGGTGTACCAGATCTCAAGAGACCAGGAAATACCTATAAACTCAACCAATAAAATCTGAGCTGCACAAAAAGCCCAGCCCAGGGAATCAGCAGCAAAGCAACAACTTAGCTCAACCACAGAGCTAAAGTGCTGGTCCTCACAGGAAGTTCCCCCATTTTAGAAGTAAGCAAAGAACAACAAATTAGTTCCAGTGCAGAGTTTAAGTGCTCACAGTGTTTCTAAGTGCTAGAAACAACAAATAATCCAACACAGAACTGGAAGAAAAAACAAAATATCCACAGACTAGAGGCAAAGTTTCATAGTAACTAGTAAAGGTCTCACATCACCAAAAAACACAAATAAAACCTAGAAGGACTAGAAATCCCCTGGGCTCTAAGCCAGGAGAGAGGAGGGTTGGGGGCCTCAGCCATGCCCACCAACACCCTCAACCAGCCCAGCAATGATCACTGAGCCGCCACAAGAAGTGCCCAGGCTCTCCCGAGCCAGGGCAATGGGGGGTCTTGAGACTCAGCCACACACCCCTGACACCCACAACCAGCCCAGTGATGACCACTGAATCACCACAGGAAGAGCCTCGGGCTCTCCCAAGCCAGGGCAGTGGGGAGCCGAGGGCCTGGGCCATGCCCCTCTGACACCCACAACCAGCCCAGCAATGACCAAGATACAACTGGAAGCACCCTGGTCTCCCCTGCAGGAATGAGGGGGATGCCACAGGCCTCAACCCCACCCCTCCTCCTTCCTCCTTCTCCCACCCTATTTCCTTCTTCCTTCCCCTCTCCCCATCTTCCAAAACTGCTCCACAACAACATCATAGAATATAAAAAAATAATATTAATAAATAAAATTTTAAAAAATAAAATAAACATATTACTGACAGTAAAATATGTTAAATATATTAATCATGTACCCTCTCATCTCTAGCCTATTGACCATACTATTTCTTCCTCCTGAAATAATATCCCCCCCCATTTTTTCCCACAGTTAATATCCATATTTTCTTTATGCCTTAGTTTGACAATAATTTCTGGGAAGACTTTCCCCACAAGTTGGCTCCCAATGGACCCTGTATAACCTTTATCATATAAATTTAGCACACTATATTGCCATGCTGTATTTATTTATTTGTATTCTATACTACATAGTATGTTCTCTAAGGTCTATACATATTCTCAGAACTCAGCAGAGCATCTGCTCCAATAAATAACTGAACGTATGAGTAGAAAATGAATGCATGAATGAAAATGAAAATAAAAAAGTGACGAATCATAGCAGAGGATTTCAAACTAAAGAAAACAGTCTTTAAATTTACCTTAAAAATAAACTACAGAAATGTTTTTTCTCACCCCCTCGATGCAAAGAAAAAATAGCAGTTGATTTAAGTTTGTGACAACTATATTAGAAAAACAATTACAGTAAACTTTTAGAGAATTAACTTTTTTGAATCATTACACTGTTAAAGAAATGCAAAAGGTTTTTGCTTGACTTACTATTTTTTAAGTTAAACTATATCTACCTAAAGAATACAAAAAAAAACAATTTTGGCATTTCTTTAATGAAGATTATCTCTTAAAGTACTCCCTAATTATTATCTTTTTAAACTGTGTCAACACTCAGTTATAAAACAGGAAGAGAATCCAGGAACATGTCACCAGACCTTAACTTAAAATATAAATATTTTCTGGGATGGCCAATTAGCTCAGTTAGAGCTCAGTGGTGATAACACCAAGATCAAAGGTTCAGATATCTAGACTAACTAATCTAGCTGCCAAAAAAACAACAAAAAAAACCCACAAATAAAAACAAAAAATATTTTCCCCGTTAATCTGACTCCATATCCTATGGATATTTTTAAAGAAACATGAAGCCATCTAAATTAAAATTTGACATAGTGCTGATTTAAATAATTTTGCAATGCCAAAACCTAATTAAAATGTACTCCCACATTTTGAAATATCATATTTTAAATACAAATGGACTTCACTGGCATTTGAAACATTTTACTTCTACATACCTCTCCAGTTAGCTTTCCAATTTTTATATTTGGTAACTCTCCAGATTTTCTGGAAACACTACAATATGTCAAGTTTCCTAATCCAAAATGTAAATACAGGATAAAGCAAGTATAGTATAATAAATATTGCTAGATTTCTTTTTAAAGATTACATGTATCATATGATCGCTAAAGTTCCTCTAAACTAATTTTCCTTCAACCTATATGTATACATTTACCTCCCTGTAAAATATTTTTGCTATAATATTCTATTATGCCTAAATAATTTTTAAATTATTTCAGCAAATGTAATAAACAAATGACTTTAATAAATTGTACTTACATGTTTTGGGATTTCTGGCTTACTGAAGAAACAGAATCAGAACCCTCTACTGGAGTAGGAATACTTTCTGATGGCAAACTTGTCTAAGAAATAACAGATTAATTTACATTATTCTTTTTCTTACTGATAGCACTACTTATAAGATCTCTTTATTGCATCTTCATTTTTTGATCCTTAACATAATTAAAATCAAAATTAAGATACCTTCAAAATTTAAATTATTTGGTTGTTAATTAAATATCATGTAAAGTAATTCGTAAGTAAGCCATACAAAATGGGGAAGGGGAGACTTAGTAGTCCCCTGATATATACTATAAATTGGCTATTTCTACATTATGAATTCCAGTATCCATAACAGAAATCCAGCTGTCTCTGAAAATTGCTCAGAAATAACTCCCAAAGAGGAATGTTAGTCTGTGCAAGAAAAACTTATCGAAGGCCTGTCCTACCAGAAGAAAAAGCTTTGCAGTACCCAGGTAAACCTTAGAACTTTGTCCCACTGGGAAAGGAGGCACTGAAGTTATCCTGTGCCAAATTAGAAGTATATGTCCCTTAGAGTACTATGATGCTAATAAAGAAGCCATATTTGTCGCAGTAAAATATTTTATCCACAGTACAATGCTACAATGGTGCTTACATTTGAAATAAAGATTTGCAGGAAGGAAAAAGGAAATTTGAAAATATTTACCTTCTTCCACGCCTTTGCTAGAGATTCATGCAAACTATAAGGAATTAACACCTGCAAGCCTTCACAAGTACCATATATTTGGCGACACACAGAAATAAAAGCTCCTTTAACCACAGGCAACATTTCTGATCCAGAAAAAATAGAAATTTCTTCATCAAGAAGTTTTTTCGAAAACTGTGCAATTATATGAGCACCTGTAGGACTAAAAGATGATACCTTAAAGTGATTCCGAGGTCTTATAATATTGACTTCATAAAGCACTACCAAAAAGGCTAGCATTGTCACACAAACTCTTCATTTTGCTTGGCTCCCTTTTAGTCTCCTCTAGCTTTTCTCAGACATTTCAATATTCCTTTCCCACCCATGTGCAGATGAAAGCAATTTCAGTGGAATGGTGAAAAGACTATACAGATAGAAAAAAAAGCAATTAAACTATATACTTAAGAGGTTAAAGATGCCATGAAGCCATGGCCATTTATGGGAGTATTCTCAATTCTGTAGCAAAAACATAACTCCAAATTCTTCATCCACTTTTTGAAATGCTCCCCATCACACTGACTGGACTTAGTTCCTCCATCTCAAAGGCTGAGACACTTTTAATAGTAATAATAGATAAGTAAGAATAAAAATAGATAAGTAAGAATTTCACAAATGCTTACAATGTACCAGGCACTGTTCTAAGAATTTTAAATGTATAAATTCATTTAAATCTTACAATAATCCTATAAAGTAGATATATTACTATTTAATTTTTACAAATAAGGAAATACAGATAAAGTTTACAGAAGTTAAGTAACTTGCACAACCTAACTATTAAGAGGTGAAGCCAAGACTCAAACCTAGGCTGTCTGACTCCGGAGCAGCACACTTTTAATTACTTTTTCTAGTTTTATATTTCTTTCTCTTTTAGTAAACAAATTAATAATAATAATAATAATAAACAGTAAGTACAGTTGACCCTTAAACAACACAGGCTGGAAGTGCATTGGTCCATATATATGCGGATTTATTTCAATAAATACACTGGGAAATTTGGAGATTTGCAACACTTTGAAAAAAACTCTCAGATGAGCCATATAGCTTGGAAACATCAAAAAAAAATTTTTTAAGTTAGGTATGTCATGAATGCCTAAAATATATGTAGATACTAGTCTATTTTATCATTTAATACCATAAAATACATCCAAATCCATAATAAAAAGTTAAAATTCATCACACTTACATACACACACACTGTAGACAATACATGGCACCATTCTCAGTCAAGAGAAATGTAAACAAACATAAAGATGGAGTATTAATCATAACTGCATAAAATTAACTGTAGTGCATACTGAACTACTGTAATAATTTTGTAGTCATCTGTTGCTATTGTAGTGAGCTCAAGTGTTGCAAGTATCCACTTGAAACACCTTGTGATGTTAATCATCTCTTCGTGAGCAGTTCACCTCTCCAATAAATTACATATTGCAGTAAAAAGTGACGTCATGTTTAGTGCAATACCATAAACAAATAACACCATGGGACTCATAGGAAGTGCCACTAGTGATGCTGGTAGTGCTCCCAAGAAGCAGAAAAGAGTCATGACATTACAAGAAAAAAGTTGAACTGCTTGATATGTACCACAGATTGAGATCGGCAGCTGCAGTTGCCCACCATGTCAAGATAAATGAATCCAATATAAGGAATACTGTTTAAAAAAAAAAAAAGGAAAGAAAAGAAAAATTTGTGAAAGCCTCATGTAGCTGTGCCAGCTACAGACCTCATGAATTTCTTTTTCACTTTATCTTTTCATTTTTGATGTATAGTGTTAGTAATATGTTTAACATCTACAGTGTTTTATATCATATAAGATAATAAGATAATATTAACTTTGGTACTTAAAAAGATGATTCATTTTGTAAACTGATGACATAAACTATGGTATTGACAAATACAGAACATTACTGATAAGTGTATTTTCTCTTCTTTATGATTTTCTTATCATTTTCTTTTCTCTAGCTTATTTTGTTGTAAGAATACTGCATATTATGCATATAACATACAAAATACATGTTAATCAACTCTTCATGTTATTGGTAAGGCTTCCAGTCAACAGTAGGCTATTAGTAAAGTTTTGGGGGGAGTCAAAAGTTAGACTCGCATTTTTGACTGCATGGGGGGTTGGTACCCCTAACTTCTGCGTTGCTTAAGAGTCAACTGTAATTCCTAACTTCTTATGAGGCCAGCATTCCAATAACACCAAAATGAGACTGACATTACAAAACCTAGAGACTGATATCTCATTAACATAGAGGCAAAAATCCTCAATAAATATTAGCAAATCAAACTTAATAATGTATAAGATTTATATACCATGACCAAGTGGGATTTATTCCAAGTATGTAAGGCTGGTTCAACATTCAAAAATCAATTAATGTAATCCATCACATCAATAGGCTAAAGAAAGAACATTTATTGAAGTGCTATTTATGGAGGCAAAATCTAGACACAACCTGATGTCCATTAATAGGGAAAATGTTTGAATAAATTATGGTATATAAATTATTTTTAAGAGCTGCATTAACAAAAAAGTATAATGCAGCTCTTAAAAATAATGTTTCATTATGCACTCATGTAGGAAAATGCTCATGATTACACACAAATACCAAATTGCAGGGTAATGAATATAGTACCATTTTTGTAAAGAGGAAATAAAAATATGTTTGCACATATATATGTATGTTTGTATTTTTGTCTGATGCAGTGCATCATTATAAGCACAAATTCCAGAAGCTTAAACTCCAAAAAGTTATTATTGGTTAAATGAGGAGATAGAACTAAGTGACAGCAGAGAAAGAAGAAGAAAAAAGTTAGCTTCTCCTTTGTACACTTTTGTTCGTTTAGACTTGAATCAATCATGTGTGGCTTTAGAAGTCTGCAAGAGAAAAGTCCAAGACAGCAGATAATGAGAGAGAGAAAAAAGGATGCCATCTAGAGTGAACGCTCCTATTCTTATTTTAAAAGGCCTTCTCTTGCCTACATAGTCCATAATCCTGGTTACTCCTTCAACCTTTTTAAAGATCATTTAATATGTTATTAGTGGCTGGTCGGGAAACCTAATTATACTTTATATAGTTATCCAGATTTGAAATGAAGGCACATACCTTTCTTCTTTGGAAGAGTTCATATTTTCTCCATAAAGAAGTAAAAGAAGTCCTTCTTCTACAGATGCAATTCTGGCTAAGATATCAGCTATATGAATTAAAGCTATTTCAGAGCAATCTGGAGCAGCCTATATATTAAAAAGATAACAAGACAAATCATAATTTTATGACATGCTAACAAATCACAGGCTAAAATTCAAGGGTGATACGAAGTCTAATAAAGTTACATTACCACCACAACAGAAAAATTTAGTGATTTGTTTGGCTGTGAAATAATATGCCCAAATTAAATGTGTCATTAGGTTATATTATTTTACTAGCACAGTTGATGAGGTAAATAAATACTGATTTTTTTCACCCAAACCAGTTATTGAAAATTGCTACTCCTGTTACAGTTTTATACATAATTCTAACTGAGGAATGCAGTAGCTCCTCTATTTCCACTTTGTCCTTTACTTTGTCATTGGCTTCCTGTATATCCAATATAGCTATATTATACATGGTATCTAACACACTACCCTTCGTTCTAAGGGAAACCTTCCCCTTGTACACCTGACTGAGTCATGAGTGTTCATCTGACTAGGGGCAGCCAATTCATGGGCTGGCCAATAGCCAATATGTTACCTAGTGAGACTGGACCAACCATATTTCCTTACTTTTGATTTAAAACAGAAGTACTAAAATACTTTTGCCAACACATAGCAAAATAACACATACCAAATACTGAAAACTGGTGAACCATGTTAATGCTGGAACCCAACTACAATAGTTACTGTTCCTTTTGGGGCTGCTTATTTACCTGTACCTGCATGGATGCTGGATGCAAGAGTACATATTCTGTATAATAAATTTGAAAATGTATATGTTGCAGCCCATCCATTCTAATAAATGTGGTGAGTTAGCTCAACTAATAATAAATCAGGTATATTCACCTAAAGAAGATGAAATCCTAATTATATTAAAGTCTATTACTTTTCATACAAAATATCTTTCTTAAAACAACTTCTCTACCTCAAATACTTTCCCTTTTTCACATATATATATATATATATTACAGTGTGTTTGTGTGTGTATGTATATGTATGCATGTGTTCTCTCATATATGAAGATACTTCAAAAAGCTCATGGAAAGATTCATATTATCTTTTAATTCTATTTTTCCACAAACTTTCAGAAGGATCCTCGTGTGTGTGTATTTATTCACTCATATATATACATACATACACATAAACACAATTTTTTTGGAACTTTCTGATCCTCATTTTAAGTATTTTTTGTTTAGAGTTCTGTCTTTTTTATTAGAGTAGGCTCATTAAAGGCATTAAACATGTCTTATTTGTTGTACCCAGCACAGAGCTAAAAATATAGTAGTGGCTTAATGGGTGATACTGGATGGCTTAAATTAGATACTGAATATCTACCAAGTGCCAGAGAGCTGGTCCCTACCCTCAGGAATAAATAATTCAAGCACAATATAAATACAATTACAGAAGTACATAACATGGGAACATAGAAAAAAAATCTAACTTTGCAAGGGAGAGTTGGGAGAAGATCTCAGAGAAGAACTCCAGTCTAAACAATAAAATATTTTTCATGTGGACCAAGTTTAAAACTTTCCAGGATGAAGGAAAAGTGTACAAACACAGTGAGATAATAATAACCTTGTTTAGAAAATGCAAATGGTCTGTTATAATTGGAATATATGGGAAAGAAAATAGAGAACAAAAACAGACAACTTGGTAAATGTCATATTAAAAATTCTGAAATTTATCCAGCAAGCAACAAGCAGTCAAGTAAGTGAGAGCCAATTCGGGAGTAGGCATAAAAGGGAGATGAAACCAGTAAAATCATTCACAGATATGAAAGGGTAAAAAACTTTTAGTCTATTGATAAGCTTCAAAAGTCAATATTGGAGTGTATGAGGTCAAACTGTCCTTGTTTGCTGACAACATGATCTTATATATAGAAAAACCTATGGACTCTACCAAAAAACTCTTGCAGCTGATTAACAATTTCAGTAATGTCGCAGGATACAAAATCAACACCCCAAAATCAATAGCATTTTTATACTCCAATAACAAACTAGCAGAAATGAAATCAAGAAATCAAGCCCGTTTATAATAGTTGCCAAAAAAATAAAATACCTAGGTATCAATTTAACCAAGGAGGTGAAAGACCTGTATAATGAAAACTACAAAACACTACTGAAAGAAATTAAACAGGACACAAAAAGGTGGAAAGACATACCATGCTCTTGTATGGGAAGAATTAACATTGTGAAAATGTCCATTCTACTCAAAGCAATCTACTGATTCATTGCAATCCCCATCAAAATACCAATGACATTCTTCACAGAAAAAAGAAAAAGCAATCCAAACATTCATATAGAACAACAAAAGACTCGGAATAGCCAAAGCAATACTAAGCAAAAATAAATAAATAAAGCCAAAAGTCTAACACTACTTGACTTCAAATTATGTTACAAAGCTATTATAACCAAAACAGCATGGTACTGGCTTAAAAACAGACACTTGAATAAATGGAATGGAATAGAAAACCTGGAAATCAACCCACATACTTACAGTCAACTGATCTTTGCCAAAGGTAGCAAGAACATACACTGGGGAAAAAATTGATTCTTCAAAAAATGTTGCTGGGAAAATTGAACATCCACATGCAGAAAAATGAAACTGGACCTGTATCTCTGATCATATACCAAAATCAACTCAAAATGGATTAAAGACTTAAATATAAGACCTGAAACTATAAAATTACTAAAGGAAAATATAGGGGAAACACTCCAGGTAATAGGACTGCACAAAGACTTTATGAATAAGACCCCAAAAACATAAGCAACAAAAGAAAAATAAATAAGTGGGATTATATGAGACCAAAAAGCTTTTGCACAGCAAAGGAAACAGTCAACAGAGCAGAAAGACAACCTACAGAATGGAAGAAAATATCTGCAAACCATACATCTGATAAGGGATTAATATCCAGAATATACAAAGAACTCAAACAATTATACAGCAAAAAACCAAGTAAACCAATTAAAAAATGGGCAAAGGAGATGAATAGACATTTTTCAAAGGAAGACATACAAATGGCCAACAGGTAGAGGAAAAAAGTGCTCAACATCACTACAACATCAGAGAAATGCAAATCAAAACCACATTGAGATATCTCACCCAATTAGACTTGATTAAATTGATATCCAGGTATTTTATTTTTTTGGTGACTACTGTAAATGGGCTTGCTTTCTTGATTTCATTTCCTGCTTGTTTGTTATTGGAATATAAAAATGCAATTGATTTTGGGATGTTGATTTTGTCTTAAAATTAGTATTTAAAAGACTGAGTATAAAAATGCTATTGATTTTTGGGTGTTGATTTTGTATTAAAAGGCCATTATTAAAAGACCAAGAATAACAAATGCTGGCGAGGATGCGGGGAAAGGGGAACTCTTCTACATTGTCAGTGGGACTGTAAACTAGCCAGCCATTATGGAAAACAGCATGGAGTTTTCTCAAGCAACTACAGATACAGCTACCATATAATCCAGCAATCCCATTGCTGGGTATATATCCAGAGGAATGGAAATCATCATGTCAAAGGGATACCTGCACTCCCATGTTCATTGCAGCTCTATTTACAAAAGCCAAAATATGGAACCAACCTAAGTATCCATCGATGGATGACTGGATAAGAAAATGTGGTATACATACAAAATGGAATACTACTCAGCCATAAAAAAAGAATGAAATTGCCATTTGTAGCAACATGGATGAGTCTGGAGCAAATTATGTTAAGTGAAATAAGCCAGACAAAGAAACAGAAATACAACATGTTCTCACTCATAACTGGCTGCTAGGAAGGAAAGAAGGAGGAAGGAATGAAGGAAAGAGAAAAGACCGCAACAATAAGTTGAACTTTCAGAAGGAGAGAAGAAACCTAAGGATACTAGAGATGGTGGGGAAGGAGGGAGGGAGGGAGGGAGTTTGGGAAGTGATAGATCAGGCAAAGGGCATAAAGAAATATCACAATTTGTAAGAATGAATATGCTAATAATAAATAAATTATTTTTTTAAAAAGTCATTGCACAGAAGCTTAAGCCATAGAAGTAGAGGGATATATCGGACAGATAGCAGGACCAATTAACGGTGCCAACTCTGCCACTTGTTAAATGTTTGAGCTTGAGTAAGTTACTTCTTTCAGCCAGCCTCTGTTGTGATGATTAAATTATGTAATATAAGGAAATATGTGTGCAAACTATAAAGAGGCATACACAGGTTCATAAGTAGGATTGCATATAAGCTGTCTAAATTTCTAAATTTCTAAAGTAATACTAGGTCTTAATATAAAAAAGACTTGACTCTTCAGGAATATAATCATATTTCAAAAGGCTATAAAATTGCCATTAAAACAAATAACAAGACATTCACAAGATTTATTAGATTTGCAAGGCACATAACTTAATAGAATAACTTTTCCAAATTCTTCACATCAGCAAATCTAAGCCTGACTAGAAAAAAAAAAATCAAGATGTTATATGTACTTCCCCCCCACACTGTCATAACTAATAAATTAACCAACTGTATAAACTATGATTCAAACAATAAATAAAAAACTGTTATTAGCACAAAATATATTCATATATGGAAAGATGGCATAATAAAATATTTCAAAGATACTAAATTGAGAAATAAAGTCTCATTGAATATTCAACAATATCCAGTTAAAAGACTTTTTCTCTTTAGTAAATAATACCAACCTCAGTTCCTTTCATCAAATTATGAATAGGCTGAAGAAGTGATTCTATTATAGTGTTGTTATATAAGCATTCAGTTGTACATTCTTTTTGGTCACAGAGTATCCAAAGAACTTCAGTCACCATACTTGCAGGAGAATAATTCTCTGACAAACAAAAAATATTTTCAAAAATCAAAACTTAAAACAGCAAATACTTAGTATTCCAAGATTAGAGGAAAAAAAAAAAAAACTTCATGTTTTTCAGTAAAATGCCTTTTATGGCTGTTGACTGGCTTACAAAAATGTTTTAAAATATTTTCATTTAAAGATACCATACATTTTCCTTTGAATATCAATAGACATTTCCAAAGTAAAGCACTTACTAACAAAACACCCCAATAATTCATACACTCATAGTGTTCTAAAACTGGGAAGAACCCTAGAAATGCTGGCACATATTCTAAAAGGAACTCAAGTGAATCAAACAAAAAAATGGTTTGGGCCATATGTTAGTACTATAATACATCCACCTAAAGCTAGTGCTATAATAGTCTATTAAGAAGCTATTTGTGTGTTAGCTATTATTCCAAAAAGTTCAATATCAGACTTAATTCAATAGTTCAAAAATCATCCAACTCAATGCCCAAAGAATAATGTATTAGCAAATTTTAACCTAAAATTTAGGTTGATCTCAATTAGGTTAATATATCTTCAAGTTAATAAAAAGCAAGTATCACAATAAATATGAATACCAAAAGATAAGAATATAAGATCATTCACTATTAGACATTAAATCACTACTTGATACTGAGGATATGGTTTGAAGCAAACTCACAGCTTCTCTCCTCCTAAAAACACTTTTGTTCATATTCACTTGTATTCTTTTTCTTAAATACCATATTTAGGTATTGAGCCTAGCAGAAAATTAAATGAGAGTCATTAAGACAAGATCATGGGCAAAAAATGAAAACTGAAGTCAACAGAAGCTTTCACGGACTTTCATAGAGACTAGCATACTTCTAGCGTTACCACAAAACCAACAAAAATAATGAGGATTTTTAAGAATTTCTTTTAAAATTGCACAGGGAAACACAAATATATATAAATGTAACATGATTGATGTAGTCACTGAAATAAATGTGACTTTTAGTTTCATAAATTAACATTTTCAGGTATTTGAGCTAATGTCTGCACGATACTGTTTAATGTGAGATTGTCCTAGTAAGATACAATACTAAAACATCAAAGTTCTTAATTTATGTTTCAATAGTCTATACTCCATGAAAATGCTGACTTCAAGTCAATACCTGAAAAATTTTTTTAAAACTTCAGTGATTTTTTGGCCATCTCCAAATGAGAAACCCTGTTTGTAATGAGAGATATTATTGATGAGCATATGACCATTCATTCATTCATCCAATCATCTCATTTACTGTGTGCCTATTATGTGCCAGACACTGTACTAGACACTGTAGACAGAGAAGTAAATAAGACAGAAACAGTCTATCAGATGGTAAACCACGACATTACCAAGTTATTTTAACAAAGAGGGGTGATTTTTATCATAAAAGAAGCATAGTTATGTTGTAGGACCATATTACTGGGGAACCTAAGCTAGTACTTCACACATGTAAATGCTGTAAAGGCAGGAAAAAGTCTGAGAACCACTGTTAGGATCATAAGGTTATTATAATTGCATATATAAAAAACCTACTTGTTGATAGATATATTATAGCAGTAACATAACGGCCAAAACCATTTTTTTCTTTGATTCACTAGAGTTCCTTTCAGAATATGTGCCAGCATTTCCAGGGTACTTCCCAGTTTTAGAACACTATGAGTCTATGAATTATTTGTTATTAAGTGTTTTACTTTGTAAAATTTTATTGGTATTCAAAGGGAAAACTATAAGTTATCTTTTAAATGTTAGTATTTTAAAACATTTCTCTAAGCCAGTCAACCGCCATAAGACTAAAAGGCATTTTACTAAACAGCATGAAGTTTGTTGGTTTTTAATCTTCAATAAAAGAAAAGACTGAAGTTTTACATATGAGCCAAAACAAGAGAGCTGATCAAAACATGCTGGAAAGTATAAATGATAGAAAATAGAAAAAAAAAAACATTAGTACCTATCAATCCAACTTCCCTTAATATCATTTCTTGAGAACATCTTGATCTTAATAAAGAAGAACATTAAAATTCTCAGTGAAATTGATTCTAAATAAAAAGGCAATAGATTAAAAACATCTGAAAACATCAGTGAACAAAATTAAATTTCATGGCTTACTTCAGGACCAATGTAATTTCTTATAAATAATATTGTATATCTTAATGAAACCTATTTACCAAACTAGGTCACTCCAAACATCTAGACAATAGAATATGTACACATTTTTAGATGTTTTCTACTTCTCTATTTAAAATAGAAGCAGAATTACCTAAATGTGCTGATGATGTCATCTTTGGACAACTTGGTGCATAACAGATAAGTTGGGTAAACAGAACCAGCAGATCTGTAAGGGATACTGAATCTTTAAAAAGGAAAAATTTAAAAAAAAAGGAAAGAAAATTAATTTCTAGCATACCCATACAACTTAGAAAAACTTAACTGAGCTTCCATCCACCTATGAGATTGCATTTTCATAGACACTATGGTACAATCAAGCAGAAGGGAGCTATAATCCAAGACAGAAGACTCCAGAACAAATTAGACATAGTAAGTTAAAAGATGGCAAGGCAAGCAATGCAATAGGTGCTATATGTAGAGTTTTGACATTTATTTTGAATCAATCACTTAATATAAACATACCATGGGAAGATGTATAAATCTGACTGCTTGAGTTCATGGCTGGTTGAGTTTATTCAATTATGAATAGTAAAATTCAGCTCACTATGTTGGTCCAACTAACTTTCTATATAGCACTGTTGAACAGGGGTCAGCAAACTTTTTTCTGTAAAGGACTAGATGGTCCCTTCGGCTTTGTGGCCAAGTGGTCTTTGTTACAAATACTCCAGTCTGCTGTTTTAGCACTAAGTAGCCATAGGCAATACACAAATAAAGGAGCATGACTGTTATCCAATAAAACCTTATATATGTGCACTGAAATTTGATTTTATATATTTTTCAAATGTCACAAATTACTCTTCTAATTCTTTTCAACAATTTAAAAATGTAAAAATCCATTCTTAGCTCACAGCATACAAACCAGACGGCAGACCAGATTTGGCCCATAGGCTATAATTTACCTATCAACCCTTGTATAAAAGCTTACATTAAAAGATTCTGGTGAAATCACATGTGTAACTTAAAGGTGAATACTGACATATGCTAATATAGTAAGATAAACCTCTTAGAACTCAGTTTTGAGATGACCTATGATATTTGGTAAGCCAAAATGTAGATGTTAAGAGTCAGTATAAAATGCTAAATACATTGTTGTCTGACATATAAACTTAAGTTGAATACCTGCAATAAATAACATCACAAGTCTTTCCATTTTTGTAAAGTTCAACAATATCATATAAAATGGCAGTCTTTTATCAAAAGTTAATTCTCTGAGTTCCCATTATGCCTAGAATTATGTGGCACTACCACGGGGATTATGACAGAAGTACATGCGTCTTTTCTCAAGGAGCTCACGAGCAACTGAGAAAAAGGATTTAGGCAAATAAAACAACTAGGAAACAGTACAAAAAGAGTATTCAAAACAATACAAAACAGACTCCTCTTAACAGGAGTCAGCAAACTATAGTCATTATGAACTGATTTCATAAGGCTCACAAGCTAAGAACTTTACATTTTTTAAATTTGTCAGAGGTCCTCAATTTGCCCAGATTCAACTAGGTTGGTTCACTAGGAGGACTCACAGGATTCAACCTACAGCTGTACTCACAACTACAATTTATTACAAGAAAGAGGTACAAAGCAAAATCAAAGAGAAAAGGTACATAGGGTGAAGTCCACAGCAAACCAGGTGCAAGCTTTTAAGTGTCCTCTCCCAATGGAGAATACACTTAATTTTTCCAGCAAGGAGTTGTAATAGTTTGAGAAACGTTGTCTACCAGGAAGCTCATTAGAGACTCAGTGCCCAAGATTTTTACTGGGGATTGAGCACATAAGCACCTTCTGCCTAGCACATACCAATATTCTAAACTCCCAGAAGGAAAGCATATATTCAGCCTAAATCACATTATTTGCACAAATAGTTTAGGCACGGTACTCAGTATAAAAACAGTTTAGGTACTCTTATCAATTCTGCAAATAACAGGAAATCCAAGTTCCAGATGCCAGCCAAGAACCAAACTTGCAAGCAGGCCTTTCTAAGGATAGCAGTCTCAAGCCTGCTATGTAAAATCTTTTCTGCACATGCACACACACACACACACAGACACACACAGAAAATACAACAGAGACGGTATGTGGCCCATGAAGCCTGAAAAACTTACTGTCTGATGCTTTACAGAAAAAGTTTGTTGATCCCTACTCTATATTACATTCTTACTATAGACTTAAAGTTTTAAGGGAAGCAGGATTGATAACTAACAGCATGTGCTGAAGTTTGATGGGGAAAAATTAAATGAGATTTAAGGTAAAAATAATATGGTAGTATATCAAACGGTACAAGGCTTTGCAGTTTATAAAACAGTATTCTCAAACCTCACTCTGTGATCACAAAAATTCTATGAGTCCAGCATCACTGATATCCTTACTCCATTTTTACAGATAAAGAAAATTAAACAACAAAGGTTAAGTAATTTGCCCAAAAGATCAAAGTTAGTTTATAGGGGAGCAAGAACATAACCAGATCTTCTATTTCTGAATTCAGATCTGGATCCTCAAGTATGTCTAGGATTTTGAAAGGCAGAGAGAAATAAAAGCATTAAAGGCTGGGAGAATAGAAAAAACTGTACATGGAGGAAGAAGTATATACTGAAAACTAAAAGAAAAAAATACTTCAAGGTACATAAGCCATCAGTAAACTAAAAGATACATAGCTAAGTAATCTAGAACAGACCATGTCACATTGCCAAGTTTGAATAATCCATAGCATATAAACCTTACCATTTCGTAACATATCCATTCCTCTGAGTTGCACTTACCTTTTCTATTCTTCAGCTTTACAGGAAATAGTTTTCTGCCTTGTGTATAAATCAATAATCTTCCTACAAGGCAAACTGAGTGAATAAAATAAATATATTGTAATTCTTGTCCTGAGTAGTAGAAAGTTTTCTGTCTGTTCCCTTAAAAGAAAATAAAAACATCTGTTTTAATACCATTATATATTACAGTACCTGTCTCCATTCTCTTCTGAACATTAAACAAGGTTGCAGCCTATAATGGAGATACTGTCTGCATAATTTTTTTAAATTATTTATTATCCTCCACTAAATCTCTGAGGAAAAGTAATCATCATAAAATTTGGCAAACCTCAGAAAAATATAATATGCATACAGTGTTCATTCTAAAATAAATACCATAAGATTGCCAGAGTTATCATCTGTCACCAAAGAGGTAAATCAAAATTAAGTTAACGGAGGGGTAAAGTCAATAGAAAATGTTAGGTACTGTTTAATTGTACCAATTAAAAGACAACACCATTAAAAAAGATCACATTTACAATCATGTTTGCAAATAAAATTACAATCTCTAAAATTTATACATCTTCCAATACATAATCTTCATTCACCCATACACTCAAGGTCTACTGAGTACCTACAAGATCCTAGATTATTCACTGATGTCACAAACCACGAAGAATCATGACACTGGGCTCCCAATTCAGAGTACAGCAAATAGTCTGGTATGACCAGAGCATGGAGAGGACAAGTGGAAGAAATAAGAGGGTAGTGGGGGCAGATCACAGAGGACTGAGCCACAGAAAAAATTTAGACTTTATTAGAGAGGCAACTAGGAAAATATTAAAGAGTTTAAAGCAGGAAAGTAACAACCAAATATGCATTGTGGAAAACTGACTCTGACAGCAGTGTAAAAAATGAAAGGTCAATGTTTGAAATAAGAGCAGCCATTAAGAAAATCATAAGTGAAAGCATTAGAAAAAATAATGGATATGGGGAGACAGATAAAAATTATTTAAGGAAATAAAATAAATATGCCTTAGCCAGAATTATACATGGACAGTGAAAGAATGAGAGAAGATAGAAAAACTCAAGTAGCATACCCAAATAACTGTGTACCGGGTAAATTTTTTCTTCTATTTATGTAATTCTAAAGAAGAAAAAAACAGGTCTAAAAAGAGAAGTAGTGATTTCAATCCCTGATGTTTTAATTTTGAAGTTCCACGTAACATTGAGATGGAGACACTAAGTAAGATATGAGTACCTGGGTCTGAAATTCAAGAAAGGCGTGTGGACTTAAATACTTCTAAGTCAACATTTAATATTTGAAACCATGAAAGTAAATGGGCTTTCCCAAGAGAGCTGGTAGACGAAGGTGAGAAAAGAGCAAAGGGCAAAATCTTTGTGAGTACAAACATAAGAAGAGAGAAACGTATTAGATGAGAATGAAGAAATGCAAGAAAAAAATAGTACCATGAAAAGAGGGAAAGGATCAATGAAGGCAAATGCTGTAAAATAAGGACAAGAAAGAGTGTAAGCTGATAATGGAAAGGTAGGTCATGGGGCAGTAGAAATAGAAGCCTCATTTATATGGTTGAAAAATGAATTCTATTTTATGGAATAAAGTGTTGCCTGATTCTAGAATTGCAATAAAGCCAAATGAAATCTAAATTTGTTAAAATTTCGTCCTCTGAAAGATTTGGCAACCATGAAGGAATCTGAAGGAGACTGCTAATGACCCTGAGGAATGCAGAAAAAGCACTGCTAGCCCCTCTTTTTGGAGAACCACTGTCTTCCTCATTGAGCCCAGAGAGCTGTAAGACTCTCTCAGATCTGAGCTTTGCTCTCTTTGCATTTGAGTTCCCTGATCTCTTTGGCTTTTGGAGTACCCAGGGTTACACTGTGCTGTAAGAGAAAATTTGACCATGAAATACCAAGGGTTAGTTTGTACTTTGAGAGGGCATTTGACCATAGAGTACAAAGACTTAGTTTGTGTTGTGGCAAGGCTTGAGTTTGTGGCTCATGAGTCATTGGCAAAAAGGGATGCAGTTTTAAAGGTAACTGACAGGGGGTGTGAACTCTGGCTTTCAGAATTCACAGGTATGTGGGTTCTTTTTTTTCTTGCACTCTTAGGTAAGGAGGCACCTCAAGTGTCTGGCTGGGTCAGAAAGAAACTGGAAAATCACTGGATAAGGTGGTCAAGGAGATCTCAGAGCCAAAGCAACCTCAGCTATGAGAACCAAGATCCGATATTATTAAAGGTCTGCCTTCTAGTTTGCCTACCTTTTTCATGTATAAGAATTATGGCCCCAGATGCTGCAAATTATTTATAAAGGTGGCAAAATCTTACTAAAGATAATTCAGAATTATAATGGCCATTATGTACGTTCCAGGTGAATAACACTGTGCTTTCCTTCCATGAACTCTATTGCTTTCCTGTTTGCCTCATTCTTTGTTCTGAGAATTTGACTTGACTTTCCATAAGCTGGGGGCATGTGATTTATCAGGCCTACATGCGCAAGCAGTCAGCCAAAAGGTTGGTGAAAGAAAGCGAGCCGAAATGCCGGGTACCGATCAAGCTTTATTAAAGAAAACAAATCTGCCCGGCCGCACTCAAAGTGGAGAGCAGCAGCCGGGGCTGCCCTCAAAGTGGAGAGCAGTTTTTAATTGCTGTAAATGAAAATGAATGGGCTTTGTGGGATATTAAAGTACTAGAAGTTGGAGGAAGCTCCTGAACTAAGGCCTGGCTGAAAAGTGGGGGCCATCCTAAAACCCCTGAGGTAGCACTATCCAGGTGAGATGTTGGGAACGACGCGTAGTAGGGTCAGTCCAAGTGAAGGCAAACAAGTTTTGACAGGTGGGGTGTAAAGGGATGGAAAAGAAAGCATTTTTGATGGAGGGTGAAGAGGTGTCCCATACCATAGGATTAACTTTGTTTGGGGGATAGGGGAAGGTAGAGGTCTTAGGGGCCAGGTCTGGGGTGGCCTGTAGCAGGAGTATTGTAGTTGGAGTTAAAGTATTTGGGGTAAGAGCAGCCTTGAGTTTGGAAAGAATGTCCCATTCCAGTAAGGGGGTTGGGCATTGAGGCATTATTAAAAATTTGTGTGTGAATTGGGTGTGATGTAGGGTGCAGGAAAGGGGTTAAGTGATCCATGGGCGGTATTCTGATCCTGTGACCCCTACTATTGTGATAGAGGATGGGGTTGTTGGTCCTGCATATTCAGGAAGGGTAGAGTAAGTGGCCCCTGTATCGATGACAAAAGAGATCAGCTCACCTGCTACGAGTTACCCTGGGCTCACATGTGGTGATCTCCGTGGGGGCCTTGGGCCCTAGGCATCGTCAGTCTTCCTCTTGGGCAAATCCAAGAAGTTCCAGTAAGAATGGCCGTGAAGCCAAATGCTGTGGGTTGGGGACTGGGCCACTCCCTCTCTGGCGAGTGGGACCATCAACCCCCCAATGATTTGGCTGTTTGCAGTGAGGACAGGGCCCGGGAGAGGTCCTGGAGTTAGGACAGGCCTGTGCCCAGTGGCCTGGTTGATTGCATTTGAAGCAGTTCCCAGGTGGCTTGACCCTAGAGGCAGCCAGCTTTGGAGTATGTGAACCCCAGATAGCATTAGTCAGGAGCTGGTATTTGGCCCATTTTCCTTTCCAGCATTAAAAACTGCTCTCCTCACAGCCCCAGCTCTTCCTCTCCCAAACTTATCTCAGCCTTTTATACAACATAATTCTGTAAAGGCTTTATATGTCTTTCTCCATCCCTTTCCACACATTTCCCCCCACCCCATTACATGGCCCCAAATCCTTTCACTCTTGCAAGCCCGTTGCTGTAAGACATTCATACAAAAGCTGCTCCAAGATTGGTCTCGTCCTGCCACCTCCAGTGTGGCCCAAGCCTGAGGATTTTGCAATCGTGGGGCATGATGAGTATATATCACCCCATGTCCCTAACCTTTATTTTACTACTTGCTCTAGTACTTGCTACAGGATTGGCCAGTGCTGCCCCAAAAGAGTGTAGCATTGTAGGAAGATTTCTCCTGGCACTCCTTTACCTCCTATCAGTAGGATGCTTCTTAGCAATTTCACTGTGGCAATGTACCCTTTAAATTCTTTTGGCTCCCTAACCCTTCGCATCCTTCCCATGTTTTTCCTCTTGTCTCAATGCTGCCCACACTCTGCCTTACAAACACCACTAACATTACTGCCAGCTATTGCAACACCACCACTCACTTACCCCCTCCTCATTCATGCCCTAAAACCAGAATATATTTCCTTTGTAAAATTACATTATCCTGTTACCTGCCCCTTAATGTGATTTCTTTCAGTTGGGAGCCCCAAGAATATGGCCAGACAGAAATATGGGTTGTAACCTATTTGCAGCTAGACCGATTGCTGCCTGCTCGCAAGGCATTATATAAGTGTCTCTTTCTTCTGGCTGATTTTGGAGTGGCTCTGGACTGTAGAAAGGCTAAAGTGCATTTAAAAATAAGGGAACCCAAATGAGGCTCACCTGGAAGTTTCTAAAAAGATTTCAAAACTTTTTATTACCTTTTTAAGAGGCTGTATACAGAAGACCAAATGAAAAGCTAATGGACAAATAGATGAGAAAACGAAATTTACCAACCTTTTCCCTTAGTTACTATCCCACCCCAAAGGCAAAAAGAAAGCTAGATAAAATATTTTTAAAAGTTAGGCTCTCAGGTCAAGTAGACATAGAAAATGTTTTCTTTGCCTTATTCATTATAGGGCTCTGTCCTGAAGTAAGTAATCTAATTGAGAAATAAGCTAATTAAAAAAAAAAAAAAAACCTGCCAATAGAACTAAATCAATCTCCAAAATACAACTTTCTGACATTTAGCTATTTTGAAATTTTTTATAAAAGAAATTTACATCTACAAAGGAAATCTCCATTTGTAAAGGCATTTTCCTCTCTGCACTTAACCACTGGAAACTTTTGCAAAGGAAAGAACATTAACTTAAAGTTTACAAAACAAACCTCATCTTTGTTTAAATTGCTTTTCTTAGCCTTGTTGTCTAATTTGGGCCTTTACCTTCCCCTTTCTTTATGTAAATAATACTAGTTGGATCTAAGTTCTGTATGTTGTCTACCTTGTTTCATCTGGGAGTCATCCTTATGGAAGTACAAATTTAGAGTTGCCTGGCTAGCAATTGTCTGGGGCAGTGTAATAGATAATCAGAAGATTAATAGTCAAAAGAGGAAGAGAAACTATTTGAAAATTGACAAATGAAGAATTTTAATTAAAGCTATGAGATCTGGTCTATCTGTATGTCTGTATGTATACATGTGTTACGTGTATGTGATATTTTTGTACCAAAATATATGAAAGAGCTCTAATTGTCTTTTTTAAAAAGTTAACTGCTTAAAACAATATTTTACCAAAAAAAATCTTTTTAGTTCATGTCACTTGATTATATATTAGGTAAGTAAGACTAAATATTTTTGAGTTAATGAAAATAGCTGTTTCTTCTAATCACCAAAACACCCACGTACTTCACTTTAGGGTTCTTGCTTAGGTGGCAACTACCTAACATCCGCATGTTGTAAAAATGGTTGACAGAGATATAACTTGAGATGATGGCTAGTTTTGTTTAGTATTTCATAGAATTTCCATGAACAGTTCAAGTACAGGTGTTCAAAATAAGTAAATTGGGCATAAACATTTATGTATAAACTCTTCATGGTTTCAAAAATCTTTTTGGTACTTGGTACTTTAAGATAAAATTAAGTAATAAATAGATACTCATAAAATGTGTGAATCATTTCTAAATAAGTTAAAATACTAAAACATTAATTATTAAGCATAAGTTTAAAGTTTATATACATTGACATCTTGCTTTTATATGAACAAGAAAAGATATATATCTGGGTCTGTTAGTAAATATGAAAAAAATTGTTCTATGAGGAAGTACATGTTTCTAGAAATTATCAAATATAGATTCATAAAATGTAATATGTGGCAAACAGTTCAAAATGGATTACAAACTAAGTTTTCACAAATTTAAGGTTACCGAAGGTTAAACATTCCAATTAATATATGTAATTAAAACTACTAAAAAAGAGAAACAATTCTGTATTCAAAGTGTACAAGGAAAGTAAGCTGTGTTTTTGGTAAGAAATTGTAAAAAGACATGAGGGTATATTTTTGCTAAAAAGGAACAATTTTATCTAAATCAGAGGTTATTTAAAGACTGTTTCAAAATACAAATTTAGGAAGAAAACAGAAACTGTTGTGGGACAGACTCAACAGAGAAGCAATTGGCACTCAGAGGGTTGGAGAGTCAGGTATTTCATTACATTGGCAGGCCCAGACGACCTAGTGCTCCAAAATCTGAGCCCCAAGCTCAAGTGTTACACGGTTTATATAGACAAACTCTTCCAGGTTTTAGGTTTCAGTTTCTCAGCACTCATATGGTGAAGGGAGCTGTAAGTTTTGTTCTCTCAGAATTCATGTGGTCAAGGCAGCAGCTAAGGCGATATGCAAGCATGGTTACAGAAATGAGGAATGCAAGCAGTTGATTAACAGCAAGACTGATGCAAAAAGCAGATACTATTTAAAAAGCAAGGCAAGCTACTGAAAGAATTAATTTCAAATTTTCCCAACAAAACAAGGCAGCAAGGAGCCAAAAAAACAAGAGAGATGCAAAGAAAAAGTTTTAAGTATGAGGATGTATTTTTATAACTTTGTGGGGCCAAAATGATATATATATTTTTTCCCTAAGGTAGAATGCCAATTTTTAAAAAAGAGGAAGCACAGGACCAAAAACTGAAGGTTTATGCAACTTGTTGAAGGTTGTAGAAAGTAAATCTCATGAAAAAAAATGTTTTATTATGTGTGATCAAGTTGTTAAAATTAGAAGGGAACTATTCATAAGTTTTAATTAATTAATATCAAAGGCATACTGATGCAAGGCTAGAGTTTGGTCCTCTGTGTTGAAACAACAGGATTTTCGTGGAGCATTAATGTGACCTTAATAGAAAATTGTGAAAGGTTTTTCTTTACCTTTTAGGTAACTGACCTAGAAACAGATTCTGTGTTTTATCAAAACAATTTCTTGTGTTTTGTGCCTCTGAAATCTTTTGTCACTTTAGTTTTATTTCATAATGATTTATGATCCTATTTAATTAACTGTTTTAAATGCTTGTTATGTGACAAACTTCCCAAAATCAAATCCTAAAAATTAAGTCTTTTTGACCTCAAACTAAGACACTCGAGATATTCCAAAGCACCCTGGAACTTTTCAAAGGGTCTATAAAAGAGGATATTAAAAGTCAACTGGGCTTCTCTGATAGGTTAAATTATATGGGAAGCATTGTCAGAACAAGAAGTGATGTTTGGCCTTCTTTGAGTTATATGGATATTATCAATGTGATCCAAAACCCTATAAAGTTCCTTGAAATCGGATATGTCTGGTATAAATGCAATCACTCATAATTCTGGTTATTTTACATTGTTATAGGCCATAGAAATAACCAAATTTTGTCAGTTGGAAAAGTCTCATCAGATCTTCAGCCATGGCCATTTTAAGTCTTGACATCCACAGTTAATTGCTTTATTCTGTTACTCTTTCTGAAAGCAATTTGCAAGTAATTATAAGCCTAATGTGTTGTGTCTTCAAGGAATTTTATGGAAAAAAACGACAAGAACTCTGACAAGTAGAGAAACATAACATCTTTCAATTTACACCATTGACTACATTTCTTACATTTTAGTGAAGAAATTGAAAGGTTTGTGAAACTGCTAACCAAGATCAGAAAAAGAATTAGTTACATGAGACTGAATGAACTGATGAAGAAGAATTATGGATTTTTATGGCTTCTTTATTTTGAAACACTGCTGGTTCTTTTAATTTTTTTTTCCAGATTTAAGAATACTTTTTATTAAAAGTTATCTATAGCTTACAGCAATTTTGTAAAGCATACTTAAGTAAACTAAAAATCAAAACATTTACTTTTCCTGTCTACCTGATCCCTCCAGAATTTGCAAACTATTTGTGAGTATTCTTATTTTTATGGCAATATGGTTATTTATCTAAGTTCAATAAAAATCTGTTTTCTTTAACAGGATACAACTAAAACACTGGTTATATTACCAAGGCTTTGACTAGAATGTCACATTTGAAAATGTGTATAGAATGCCTGGCTTTGCGGGTTCTCAACCTTAGAGCAAGTGAGTAAAAAGTTGTCACTTCCTGGTAGGCCCAGGAACCTCAAGATATGAGAGACAGCAGGCAAAGTCTAATGCCTGCCTTGGTTTGGCTTCAGTGAGCTTTCTCGGTTGGCAATGCTTTATACGTATTATCACACATTGATGGGAGGATTAAGTGAATCCTTGTGCAACTCCACTGCAAGAGGACAACTGGAAGCTTACACCTGGCTACTCCTGGATATCATCCCATATGCCTTTTTCCTTTGTTGACTTTAATTTATATCCTTTCATTGTAATAAACCATAATCACAAGTACAACAACAACAAAATTCTCTCTGCTCAATTTCCTGAGTACCAGAGAGGATGGTCAATTTAACTGATCTAAAGTTGGGATACTTCAGGCAGTAAACTCTGAAAGAGAAATGAGCAAGAATAGAGAAATTAGGGCCAGATGATGAAGCATCTAAGACATTTTAAGCAGAGAGGAATCACAGAGTGGCATGGGGTGTCCAATAATAAAAACAATATTTTATGGAAATTTTCCTCCCACTAAAGTGTATAAGTTCCTGATTCAATGACTGATACACTAGCAGAGGGGAAAGAATGTATTGTATATATTATTTCAGTATAACAGATTAGGACATATACCCTAGTATGAATTGAAGAACTTGTATAATAAGAATCAGTATGACTGGACATTAATTACAGATGTAGGTCTGTTACAAAAAGTCTTAATTACAGTGTATCTTTTAAATTTGTAAAAAATATTTTATATCATTAGGAAAAGTGATCTAATTTATCATGCTACCAACAACTAAAAAAAAAAGTTATTACTAACCTATTGTTATTAATAAAATTTATCATTTTTAAAAGTTATGTAATAAAGAAAAGAACACTTACTATAATGCTTTGAATGTCCTGAAATTTCATCAGCTTTCATGGTCTCACACAATTCAAAGTACTGAACACACTGCTGAACTGCTGTAGTTATCTGATAAGATAATAACAATATATTAATTCCAGAAATTTATAGCCTATAAGTCCAAAGATTAAAAGAAATTAGTCAAGGCTGAAAAAATGCTTCCAGGAAATACTTAAGGAAAATATTTAAAATAGTACCTTTGCCATTGAAACTCGGTCTCCCCAATTACACTTTAACTATGCCATCATTCTGGGGAACACTGTTAACATATTTGTGAACCAACAAATATAATATTGTTATAACGTTCAGTGTCAATGAACAGAAATAAAAACATACTGATGCAAAAACTTTGTACCCATGAGTTTAAAAATTCTCTTGCCCAGTACCCTTGCCTTGGGGTCTTTTCTTTCCACCCAGCCAGCAAAATATCAACTGGATCAAGATTTCATTTCCATCTCAAATATCAGAATTGCTGAAAACTGATAAAGAAAAAAAATCTCATACTGCAAAGAACAAAATCACCATAAAAAATGATCTCCAAGCCGTACTATGCCCAGTGAATCTCCTATGAGTCTCTGTTTTAACTTCTCCTCCCATTCTCCACAAGCAGAGATTTTGAACCCTTCCCCCTTTCCTCAGCACCTACCTACTTATCCATAGATGCCCCCTCATTTTAATTACCAAACAAAATAGAAGCAACCAGTGAGATAAGGACTGATAATTGTTAGATTTAGTAATAAGGAGACTGCTAATGACCTTGAAAAGAACAGTTATAGGGAGAGTTGAGGAAATAAAGCCAGACTATAATAAATAAATAGAAACTAAAAAACTAAAGGTGGCTAGTATAATTTTCAGTCTCAGGAAGGTTGGCAATGAAAAAAGAAAAAAATAGAGCAATGGCTGGGATTAGGTCCTAGAGTTAATAATGAACTATTTTTTTCAAGTTGAAAGGATATGGTCATGCTTAAATGTTATTGGCAGAAGCTCATAGAGGAAGAGTTTGACTTTACAGGAGAGAAAGGAGAGAGCTAATAGAAAAAAAAAAAAGCACCCAAAAGGAGGAGGTAGGATCCAAGCAGAAGGACTAAGTGTTAGATGAGAGGAAATGAAGACTGTAAGGATAGAGGCAAGTTCATAATTGGGGTATCAAGGAAATAATGGATTTCCCTATCTCATTCATTCTTATGGACTCAGTCATAGGCAGAAAAGAGAGTTAACATGGCAGGACTTCTATATTTAGAAAGGCCTGCTTACAAGGTTGGACTTTGATAGCATTTGGGAACTTGAATTTCAGGAGGTACTATGGGTTAAATGTGTTCCTCAGAAGTTCATATATTGGAAACATGACTCCCACTGTAACAGTATTAAGACGGTGCGAAATCCAATCATGGTATTTGAAAGGTGGGACCTTTAGGAAATGATTAGATTGTGAGGACTGTGCCCTCATAAATGGATTGATCCATTCATGGATTAACAGGCATGGTTCTAATAGCTTTAAAAGGAGAGCAAGTGAGAAGGTTAGTTTTCTTGCTCAGCACATTCTCATCATGTGACACATTGGTCACCATGGGACTCTGCAGAAGAAGGCCCTCACCAGATGTGCTCCCTGGACCTTGGACTTTCAAACCTCCAAACTGTAAAAGATAAATTCCATTTCTTTACTCATTTTCAGGTATTCTTTTATAAGCAACAGAAACAGACTAATATAAGAGGGTTTCTACCATTCCAGGAGCTGACAAGAGGGGCTTCACTATACCTAAACTGTTTGTACAAACAATGTAGTTTAGGCTGAAAATCTGCTTTACTTCTGGGAGTCTGGGATCCTGATATGTGCTAGGCAGAGGGTGCCTATGTGCTCATCCCCCAATAAAAAGAAAAACGAGGCACTGAATCTCTAATAAGCTCCCCTGTTAGAAAACATTTCACACAGGTTTCACAATTCGATGCTAGAGAAATTAAGCATGTCCTGGATGATTCCGGTGAGAAAAAGACTCCTGGAAGCTTGTACAGTCACACGCCGCATAACGACATTTCAGTCATGACAAACGATGTATACAACACTAGTCCCATAAGATTATAATCTGTATTTTTACTATACCTTTTCTGTGTTTAGATATGTTTAGATACACTAATACTTACCATTATGTTACACCTGCCCACAGTTTTCACTACAATGACAGGCTGAGAAACTGAATCTTTAATTTTAATTAATTTAAATTTAAATAGTCATGTTATTAGTGGCTATAGTGAATTGAATGCCCCCACCAACCTCACTGAAGCTTGCATTGTGTCCCCCAAATTTTATGTATTAGAAACTTGGCCCCCCCGTCACTGTTGGGAGTGGGAAATCCTATCACCGTAATTCAAAGTTGGGACCCTGGGGCAGTGATTAGATTGTGGGACCAGGCCATAGTGAATGGATTAAAAATGGTGGTCATGTGTGTGGCTCTGAGGGCTTTAAAAAGAGAGTAAATGAGGAGGTTACTCTCTGCTCTCTCTGCTCTGCCATCTTTCAATGTGAGATTCCTGGGTCACTGTCACCACCACCAGATGTGTTCCTTGGACTTTCAATCAGAACTGTAAGCAATAAACTTCATTTTCTTATAAATCATCCAGTTCAGGTATTTTTGTCATAAGCAACAGAAACGGACTAACACAGTGGCTAATGCATTTGACTATGCAATTTTATTCTCTCATATTTATGATATTTTCAGTAATTAGCATCAAGGCATCAAATTATTTTTTTATGTGCTATCACTTTTTTATAGAGATATCTGAGGAAGTTAAGAGACTCTTTAGTTCTAGAGCATTGCAAAGTCATTAAATAGTTAAAAAAACATTCTGGTTGTCAATGTAAACATTTCACTTTTTACAGTTTGAATCTCTGTCCAGTCTACCCTTAAGGGAATGGCTTCTGAAATGGCTTTACGTGGTGCCATTTTTCTTGCTCTCTGAAAGTTATTTTAAAAAATGACTTGACAGCTAGGCTTATTTAAATTCTTCCTTTTGTAAAACCTTTTTCTGGGTTTTCCCTACCATACTAGATTTAATTTTTTTTTCTGTCTTAGGAAATAACAATTAAATGAAATGGCCAGTATATATTTGATAGTATAGGGCAATACATATCAAATACAATCCTGAATTTTACAGCAAATTTCTGTTTTCCTGAGCGTTAGGAAAATCATTACACCCTCAACTTGGCTCTTTAATGTTTATTTTTATTTATTTATTTTTTCCTTTTTGTCTTTTTTTACTGACCGGTAATGGGATCGCAACCCTCGGTGTCGCGCCCGCACCGCACTCAGCCAGTGAGCGGGAACCGGTCTCCACATAGGATCCGAACCCTTGGCGGGAGCGCCGCCACGCTCCCAAGCGGCGCACTCTCCAGTGCGCCACCAGGCCGGCCCTGGCTCTTTAGTGTTTAAATTCACCTACTATAGATCTGCTTTCTGCTTCTGCAAATTAAAGGGATATCATGCAATTGTTCCTGTCCTGAGGTTGTTCCTTTCCATGTGCTTTTTATACCTTTTTCAGATAAAGGCTAGCACTTTTAAGAAGGTAGAGAAAGGAGTAGAAGGAACAGAAGAGAGTGCAAGTGGCTGGTGAGGATAAAGCTGGGTGGAGATGAGTGCAAGGAGGGTGGGTTTCTGAAGGTGTGAGGGGAAACAAACTAGAGACTTTGAGATTTCGGAGACAGTGTTTTGAGTTGTCAGTTTAAGAAGCTGACTATTTGCTCTTTGGTCATCCTGTTCTTTGTTTTTTCCCTTTATTCTCACAAGATCAGTCTATCTTATATGGCAACAAAAAATTTCCATTTAAAATGGGGATGGGAGAGAAATAAGATGCAGAAAGACTTTATTTCCACTCAATTTCTGTAAAAAAATTTTTTTTTTTCCTTTTTGTCTTTTTTTCGTGTCCGGCAACGGATTGCAACCCTCAGTGTCGCGCCCGTACCGGACCGGGACCGGCAACGGGATCGCAGCCCTCAGTGTTGCACCCGCACCTCACTCAGCCAGTGAGCGGGAACCGGTCTGTATGTGGGATCTGAACCCTCGGCGGGAGCGCCGCTGCACTCCCAAGCGGCGCACTGTAACAGTGCGCCACCGGGCTGGCCCTGTAAAAATGTTTAAGCATCTTTAACCTCTATGAATAAATTTCAATCCTATTAATCAATAGCCCTCTCTTTTTCTGCTGCTCAATTCTCTTGATTCTCAAACACAACACAATTATTGTTCTCCTTCTTTCATTCTATGCTCTACTGTACTTGCCCCAAAATTCATAATTTCAGGAATCTTCTCTTCGCCTGACTTCTAAATTCAAGGTTCTGCCTAACTATATAAACTATACTCACTGACTGACCCAAAGTTATATTGTATAATTTTTTAAATATTTTAATAAATTTCATGTTTAATCATGTTTGTTTATTATTAGACTTGATGATTTTTTTTCCATTCCTTTCAGTTCCCTTATACATTGTTTTACTAATAGTAATAAATGTAAATAATTTTGGCAATATATTAAGAGTATTAGTCTATATTTGATAATACTCAAACAACTTTTTACAAACGCAAAAGCATTTATCATCGTGAACTTTTTCATGCACTTTCATGCAAAACCATGTGTATATTTTATTGAAGTAATTCCCTCATTAACACCTAATATGAATCAAATTACATGCCAATACTTAAATACACGGCTTCTTTCAAACTAGCTTGTTACTTATAGAAACCTAATTTAATATGTACTTGTAGATCTCCTAATTGTTATCCTGACTGCATCTTAGGTCTCCACTTTTATCCTTTTATGTTTATAGGATGGTAGTTTAAGGACACATGAAAGAGGAATTACTTCATTATCCAATATCAATTATCATCGTTCAACTTTGAATATTCAAGTTATAACATCATATACCTTTTTTGTGCTATTATTTCTCAACATAAAAACAGAGTACAGACTTACCAGAGCCTTATATTTCTTTTCAAGAAGTCTCAGTACTGCAGTTCTGCTATAATATGCATGCTAAAATTAAGAGGGAAATGGTATTTAATTTAATATTCAAGCTATGCCATTAAAAATGTATTTTCCTACATTATTTCCAATAACAACATCATAAATCAAAGGCTATGTAATTTTATTATAATAATTTAGGTTTAAATTATTATAGTCAATGCCAAATAGGTTTTTCTATGTACACTGGGTTAGCAACATAACATCATAGAATGTAAATGATATCAAAAAACTCATGGCTCGACAACCAGGGATGCACGGGCAGAGAAAAAGCCCCCAGGAAGCCTGCCCACTGCCAGGCAACAAGACAGGACACAGGGCGCCACCTGCCTGCCATGACCAGGGACACACAGGCAGGGGAAAAGCCTCAGGAAGCCTGCCAACTGCCCACAAACAAGGCAGGTCCCAGTGCCACTCACCCACTGCAACCAGGAGGCCCTATACCACTTCCAAGGAGGTGGTCCACAACAGCTACCATCACAGCTTCCACTGCTGCAAGGTCAGCTAGTCAACACAGTAGCAGCCATCACCACAGTGCAGGTAGCCTGCCGTATATTCAACTGCACTGACAAAAGAAAGTTTAAGAGAGCTAGTGGACAACCTTAAGTACACAAACATCTGAATCATGGGTGTTCCAGAAGGGGAAGAGAAAGGTAAAGGCATTGAAAATCTATCCAATGAAATAATAATGGAAAACATCTTAGATACAGGGAGAGACACAAATCTTCAGATTCAGGAAGCTCAAAGATCTTCAAACAGATTCAATTCAAAAAGATCCTCTGTGAGACACATCATAGACAAACTGGCAAAACTCAAAGACAAAGAGAGAATCCTAAAAGCAGCAAGAGAAAAGCATCAAGTCACCTATAAGGGAGTCCCCATCAGACTATGAGCAGACTTCTCAACAGAAACTCTACAGGCAAGAATAAAATGGGATGAAATATTCAAAATACTAAAAGAAAAAACCTGCCAGCCAAGAACAGTATACCCAGCAAGGCTATCTCTCAGAAATGGTTCAATATACCAAGCTGATAAATGTGATACACAACATCAAAAAAATCAAGGACAAAAACCATATGATTATCTCAATAGACGGAGAAAAGGCATTCGACAAAATTCAACATCTCTTCATGGTAAAGTCTCTCAGCAAATTTGGTATAGAAGGAAAGTATCTCAATACAATAAAAGCCATACACGACAAACCCATTGCCAATATCATCCTGAATGGGGAAAAACTAAAAGCTTTTCCCTTAAGAACAGGAACAAGACAGGGATGCCCACTCTCAACACACCTATTTAACATAGTGTTAGAAGTGTTTAGCAAGAGCAATCAGACAAGAGAAAGAAATACAGGGCATCCATATTGGAAAAGATGAAGTCAAATTGTCCCTGTTTGTCAATAGCATGATCTTATCTATAGAAAAACCTAAAGATTCTACCAAAAAACTCATAGAGTTGATTAATGATTTCAGTATTGTTGCAGGATACAATAACAAAACCCCCAAATTGGGAGCATTTTAATACTCCAATAACAAACTAGCAGAAAAAAAAAAAAATCAAGGAAGTAAGACCATTTACAATAGTCACCAAAAAATAAAATACCTAGAAATCAATCAAACGTAGGAAGTGAAAGATCTCTTTGATAACTACAAATCACTACTGAAAGAAATTAAAGATGACACAAAAAAGGTGGGAAGACAATCTATGCTCTTGGATTGAAAAATTCAACATTGTGAAAATGTCAATATTAACTAAAGCAATCTACATATTCAATGTATTTCTCATCAAAATACTGATGACAGTCTTCACAGAAATAAAAAAAATCTTAACGTTCATATTGAAGAACAAAAGACCCCAAATAACCAAAGAAATCCTGAGCAAAAATAAAAAAACAAAGCCAGAGGCATAACACTACATGTCTCCAAATTATACTACAAAACTATAGTAATCAAAACAGCATGGTACTGGCATAAAAATAGACACTCAGACCAATGGAACAGAATAAAGAATCCAGAAATCAACACACAGACTTACAACCAACTGATCTTTGACAAAAGCAACAAGAACATACATTGGGAAAAAGTCTTCCTCTCCAATAAATGGAGCTGGGAAAATTGAACATCTATATGTAGAAGAATGAAACTAGACCAGCATCTCTCACCACATACCAAAATCAACTCAAAATGAATTAAAGATTTAAATATAAGACCTGATACTATAAAACCAGTAAGGAAAACAAAGGGGAAACACTTCAGGAAGTAGGACTGGGCAAAGACTTTACAAATAAGAACCCAAGAGCACAAACAACAAAAGAAAAAATAAATAAATGGGATTATATCAAACTAAAAAGCTTCTACACAGCAAAGAAAACTATCAACAGAGTGAAAATACAACCTACAAAATGGGAGAAAATATTTGCACACTATACATCTGACAAAAGATTAATTTCCCAAATATGCACAGAACTCAAATAACTACACAATATCAAAACAAATAACCCAATTTAAAAAAATAGGCAAAGGAGCTAAACAGACATTTTTCAAAGGAAGACATACAAATGACCAACAGATACCAGAAAATATGCTCAACATCACTAATAAGCAGGGAAATGCTAATCAAAACCTCATTGAGATATCATCTCACTCCAGTTAGACTGGCTATAGTCAAAAAGACTAAGAATAACAAATGCTGGTGAGGATGCAGAGAAAAGGAAACTCTTCTACACTGTTGGTGGGACTGTAAATTAGTACACCCACTATGGAAAACAGTATGGAGGTTTCTCAAACAACTACAGATATATCTACCATATAATCCAGCAATCCCACTTCTGGGTATATATCCAAAGGAATGTAAATTATCACGTGGAAGGCATACCTGCACTCCCATATTCATTGCAGCTCTATTTACAATAGCCAATATATGGAACCAACCTAAATGTCCATCAATGGATGACTGGGTAAGGAGAATCTGGTATATACACTCAATAAAATACTATTCTACCCTTTGTTATTCACATAACAAAGAGTAAAATTCTGTCATTTGCAAAAACATAGATGAGCCTGGAGAAAATTATTTTAAGTGAAAGAAGCTTGGCACAGAGGGAAAGATGCCATATGTCCTCACTCATAAGTGGCAGCTAAGAGAGAAAGAAGTAAAGACAGACAGACCACAGTGGTGTGTTCAACTTGCAGAGGTAGAGAACAGACCTAGGGCTGCCGGGGCAAGGGATAGAGGGAAATAGGGAAAGGGCTGTTGGGGAGAGGTTGGGTGGAGGACACAGGGAATAAGTGCAATTTGAGGTGGTGGGCATGCTGATAGCTGATTTGCTCCCCACGTCTTGCGCACAGGTGCTGACGGTCAGCTCTTGCCCCTTGAATAAGTATAATAAATAAAAACAAACAGAAACCAAAAACCGAAAAACCTCTTGGCTCATTTAGTGACAGACCACAAGAAAAACATTCTACCCATCAACTGTGTCCAATTTCCAGGCTAAGCTATTTTAAAACCACCAGCAGAAAAGCATACCTGACTACCAGCATATGCTAGAACCCAAAGAAAATATACAGAAGTGGGGAAAAAAAAAAAATCACAACTCTTATACCGAATAGGACAATGTACTGCCTACATGTACAGAAATTTGCCAAGATTGAAATGCTCCAAAGGAACAGTATCCTAATCATTTTCTGCCATAAATATTTAAAAATGATCCAAAGTGCCAAAAAAAAAGCTTTAATCTCCTCCTTTGAGCTGAATATAGATGGGATTAAAACCTGTATATGCAAAGCACTGTACAAAGCCAAGGAAAACTACAATACTGTTTAGATAAATTACATTATATATCACTAGTATTCCAAATATAGTTTCTTCATTTTACTTAAAAACAATAGAGAATATTAAACAGAACAATACCTAGTAAAAACTATCAAAATTCTGAAAAACAGGGTTAATTAAATAGTGTTTTGATTAATTGAAGGTTAATCAAAACCCTATGTTTGAACTCTTGTAGCTAAAAATGTTTTCAAAAACCCTAATCCTTTTTTCAACTTTAACAAGAAAAATATGTTGATGTTCAATCATACTGTTTTTAACATTGACCATGTTCTTAAAAGAAATCTTCATAGCACATCCCTCAGACCAGGGCTAACTACAGCCCGCAGACCAAAGTCAGCCTACCACCTGATTTTATAAATAAAGTTTTACTGGGACACAGTCAAGCCCATTCATTTACATATTATCTATGTATACTTTGGAGCTACAACAGTTGGGTTGAATAGCTGCAACAGAGATCTTACAGCCTACAAAGCCAAAAATATTTATTGTCTGGCACTTTACATAAAAAGTTTGCAAACCCCTGGCCTAGATACAAAGAATATAGGAAGACGTGATAAATTTTCATTAATACTACAACGTACTTGGGGATCTGATTTTTTTATGATTTTTCTGTTAGTTTTCTTGTGATCTGCCTCATTCTCTCAATAATCAAGTATTTGCAAAAGAATGTTAACCAAAAAAAATTAATTACCAACAATTGGTAGAATATGATTTTATTTTTGTTAAAAAAACACCTAAACCGATAAATATAAGTGTATATATTAAATATACATATATAAAGCAAAATCTTAATAGCTGTTATCTCTGTGCTGTATAATTTTTTTAATTTAATTTTATTTGTGCTTTTACATATTTTGCATATTTTTTCCAATAATAGTATAATTTGGTAATCAAGAAAAAATTCAGAAAAAGTGTCAAATGTGAAGAACAAAGAGTTCAGTTTAAATTAATTAAATTTAATTGAGCTAACATTTATCAAACACATACCATATAGGCCATGTAAAGGCTGAGCAGTTAATGGGGGATTTATCATACAGTTTAGATAACAAAAAGTGGGGGAAAAAAAAAGCCATCAGCTAGATAATATCCAGACTGTGCTGAGCAGTAAATGACTGCTTTGCATGGCAGTCACGGCCCTAGCCCCTCCCTTCTCCACTGCAACAAATACCAAGTCCCCAGCAAACAGGTGAACATAGACAAAGATGTGAGCACACAAGCCAGATGTTGCTACTACTGCTAGACACAGACCTCTCTTACTCAACAGCGGTTGAGGGAGGTAACAATATAAAAATCTCCCTACTCTTAATATTAATTTCAATTCTGGGACAGTAATGAGCTCCACAGGAAATTGCCAAATCAGGCATTAAACACACATTCCCCAAACTACAGTTCAGGAGGAGGCAAATGAAGGAATACTTTTAGGCAGGGAAAAATGAGCATTGAATTCTTATGTTTTACCACATCTGCTTAAAATTTTTGAAGTTTTTAAACTAAAGAAAATCAGATTTGATAGGTCATTCAGCTTAAATAGACTCAAATGAATTATCATTTAAAATCCTATTCTGACTGTCACTAGTAAAAATTTGGGACAACTTCTCCATGCCTCAATTACTGCATCTGAAAATGGGGTATTTATACCACATACCTCATAGATTTTTATGAGAATTAAATGAGTTAACACATGTACAAGCAATTAAAACTCAGCACACAGTAAACAAACATTAGCTAGTCTTTAAAATGACATAGCAATGAGCTGAAAGTTATAAAAACATTCTATTTTTCCTTACCATCCATTTTTTGAACCACACAGCTTTGGTATCAACTAGTGCAAAAAAATAGATTGGATCCAAAATCTTCTGTGAGACGTGATGGCTTTGATCATGTTTAACTGATAATAAGGACAAAGTACTCTCCACAATTTCTTCCATATACCTTAAAGTTTGAGAAAGAAAGTGATTTTAGAAAAAAACAAATGCTATTATATATATGTATGTGTATATGTATATATATATATATGTGTGTATATATATATATATATATATATATAGGACTGGTGATATACTTTGTATTTATGGAATTATAAAGTGGTATAAAATCTTTGGAAACAAATTTTTTATATTTCAGTAAATGGCCGAGGTGGAATTCACACCCAATTTTCCTGGTTTAAAAACTTATGTTCTTTCTACTTCAACACTGGCTCTCCAAATTAACATTTTTTTTTTGAGACTCACAGATGCACCTACAACCTTATTAAAAACTTCAGAGCTGAAAGAAAAAACTTTAAAGAACATTTAAGGAACTTTTCCAGAGAAACAAAGATTAATAAGAACCTGAGGCTACCACACCCTCTTTTTACCTTGTGATTATTAATGGTATAAAATGGCACTTGCATAGAGCAACTCACATAGCTACGGACAAAACATGACAAGCTTAAAAAATAAAAATAAAAACATTATTATTCTCTTCCCAGTCAAATGAGGCAATAAGACTATCTCCAGTCTTTTCTAAATGTATGTGGGGCAGTCACACTCTTACGTTTTATGTTGGCATATGTTAGGTGACTTACTTCTCTGGGTGACGAATCCAGAAAGATGGAACCTCTTTCTGATATTCACTTAGAAGACGAACCTACAAAGCAGTGTACAGCAGTCCTCAAAAAATTATAATTCTTAAAAACAGAAGTTCTTAAATAAAAATAAAATAATATTCTAGCAAATGGATACCTTTTTGAGTAAGCGAATCATGTCAGGATTAGTCATATCTATACCAGCTGAAAGAGTAGGAATATGATTTTCTCTAGAAAGAAAGTATAACTCCAAATATTTAGCTGAAAAGAGAAAGTAAAAAATTTAAAACTACTATAGCATTCATTTACAGTGCTTTCTGAAAACAGTTATTTCCTATCCATTTTTCTTAATTACACATGAAAAAAAACATTTAAAAAATGACTTATTAACATACCTAAGCTTGTATAAATTTCCTTGGTCATATGTAATGGTGAAAGCGTAAATGTCTGTGCATAGAATTTTAAAATCCGATCCTGTGGAAATAAAACAAAGGTTCTGTATCTAAGATTCTTACAAGAATAGAATAAAGAAAAAATATTTTTCACATAGTAAAAACCCAGAAAATAAACACAAAATAAACCATTCAGAAACCTGAGTAGGAATGTACCTTTTTAAAAAGGATCACATTCCTGTGTTGGTCAGCAAAAAAATAAAATTGACCAAAACTAATAGCAAATCTAATAACAGAAATAAATTGTCACAACATGTGGTAATAGTAGGCACTGACACAGAGAGATAAAGTAGATTTAATAGAGGAAGGTGAGGTTTGACAGAGGAAGATACAATCAAAAGGTGTCAATAAACAAAGAAACAGTGTAGGCAGCTCTAAATTTTAAAAAACCCCATATTTCTGAAGCCAAGATTTATTTATTTTATATTGCTTACATGGGTAGTTTCAGTAATTAGACATTTTAGGATTACAATTTTGCCTCTTCCCAAGAAAAATACACATAATATTTTATAAATTTTATATTATTAGAACTCAAAGTAGAAACTATCACAAGGTAAAGGAATTAAATGAGATAACAGATGTAGTTAAACAGTGACCAGCACACGTGGTTAAAAAGGTAGCTAGTATTATCATTTTAATTATATCAATTTTACCATTGTGATGAGATTAATCCTAATAGTGAAATACAACTTTCCACTGAATAAAAACATAATATTGTCTCAAATTTTCTAATCTGAAAAAAAATTAATAACCCTGTTTATATCATTCAGGATAATAGGCTTAGAAGAAATAGTTCTCCAAGTGATTAAAGAGATCTTCTAATAACCCAAAGAAATTCCTACTGAACACAGGAAATTAAATACTTTGGGAAGCCTATTTTTATAACTGCAGCAATTGATAAGTATCTGTAACACTTTTCAACCACTATAGGCTTAAATCAGGTAACTGTAAGAATCCTTTAGAGCAAGAGAAAAAGAAACAGAATCAAACTCAAAAAGAATTTGGATCAAGCACAAATTTAAAATGAGAAGAATGTTATATACCTTGTTTTCTACTCTAAAATGACTGATTCCATTACCATTCCCCCCCTCTATAACAATTGCTTTTAATTTTATTAACTTAAATAATAAAACTGACCATTGCTGCATAATAATCTATAATGACTAAATAAAGCCTCTTATACCAACCCATTAGGAACTTTACTATGTTTATACGGTTCTAATATAATTTCTAAAATAAAGAAAATCTATTTGGCCACTATTCTGTCTTTATTAAGGGAAAAAAATACAAGGAAATTTACAATTGCACTTTTTGTTAGAGAGCCTTAAAATGTTAAAGATGACCCTGAAATATCTTTTTTTCCCCTTGAAGTTCCTGATGATTGAGCTTTTACAGAAGTGCACAATAACCTCTGTTTTTTTTTTTTTTTTCCTTTTTTGTCTTTTTTCGTGACCGGTAACGGGATCGCAACCCTCGGTGTCGCGCCCGCACCGCGCTCAACCAGTGAGCGGACCGGTCTCTATATGGGATCCGAACCCTCGGCGGGAGCGCCGCCGCACTCTACTGAGTGCGCCACCAGGCTGGCCCAATAACCTCTGTTTTTTTTTTTTTTTTCCTTTTTTGTCTTTTTTCGTGACCGGTAACGGGATCGCAACCCTCGGTGTCGCGCCCGCACCGCGCTCAACCAGTGAGCGGACCGGTCTCTATATGGGATCCGAACCCTCGGCGGGAGCGCCGCCGCACTCTACTGAGTGCGCCACCAGGCTGGCCCAATAACCTCTGTTTTTGATAACGTTGAACTGCATTTAAGTATTAGGTAAACACCTTTTCCCCCTTATAAGAAAATCAAATACTAGTTCCCAATTCATTTCTGTTTACCAGTATAATTATATCTTCATTGGTGGTAGACTGTGATTTTAAACAGACAAATGTATTGAGATACTTATATTTTCTATAATTATGTCTTTACTGTCTGTGTCCTCTACTAGAATGTAAGTTCCATGAGAGCAAAGAGTTTTTCTGTCTTGTCCCAGCGTCTAAGCTAGAATGATGCACATTGTAAGTTTTAATACATATTTGTTGAATAGCAAAATGTAACTCTTGTGCTAACACCTTATAGTTTTTAAAGCCAAAATTTCTTCACTCACATATACAGTAGAAAGAAAAAGACCCTCTAAAAAAATCCAATTTGTATTTAAAATGTGATGTTTGGGCCGGCCCCATGGCTCACTCCAGAGAGTGCGGCGCTGGTAGCACCAAGGCCACGGGTTCAGATCCTATATAGGGATGGCCGGTGCACTCACTGGCTGAGCGTGGTGCGGACCACACCAAGCCAGGGGTTACGATCCCCTTACTGGACCAAAAAAAAAAAAAATGTAATGTTTGATAGTCAGGTTTTTTTATTTACATCATAGACACTATCTGTAGAATTACTGCACTTGTTAACATGAGCTTACTTTTCATCATATAACTATTCCTGAAGTCATATGCAAATTAATTTTTACATAAATCAGTCATATCTGTACTGACTTCATAATTTTACAATTTAAGGAATTTTCTACATTTGCTTTATGATTCATCTCAAATTATTCAATACTTTTAGCCTTACAGTTTTCTAGCTTCTTTTTAAGCAGTCAATCTCTAAGTAAACAAATGCATAAGAAAAATGCTTGTGAGTCCATTAGAATAAATTCTGATTCATCGTTTTTAAGTTCAAATTTCACATATCATGAATTCTTTTAAAATATTTTTCTTAACTCTAAAACAAAGATACAAATACTAGGATATCCCTTTACTAGATAAAACAAAATGCACAAGGTAACAAATAGTCTATTATTTGGTAGTGAGGTATGATATTGACCATATTTTGAATCTAATCATGAAATAATAAGTTAATTCCGTTGAAGAAAATCTGACAATCCAAAAGTTGAAACTGAAGTCCCATAAATATTTGAGCTATTATTAAAGAAAACTATCATACTCCATTTACTTCTAGAATGGTACATTAGTTTTAATATTTCTATAACCATTTACTTACACTAAACACAGGATTGGGATCTGAAAGAGATACTGTCAGTTTTTCACAGAGCGCAGTCCAATTTTCACAGTTCAGGACATCAGATGGAGGAGCTGAACATAATGTTTGCAAGGCCTCATATCTCACCTATAATTTTTTCAAAAGAAGATTTTTATTAATACTCAGCCACTAAAACAATACCAATTCTCCAAAACAATATTTAACAAAAACTACTGAAAGGTAGAATCTGGATAATTTTAACAAGCCATTTATGATAATCAGATGCCCTTTTATGAAACTCCTCCTGAGAACTCATTTTTTGAACTAAGTGCTAAGCAAAGAAAAAAATAGGTTACTGTTTTGTGTAAAGCAAAAAGTAAAACTCTAAATGTACTAGGAGATTCTCAGTCTCATGTCTAAGTGAAATAGAAGGAAGGATGGCAGAATCAGAATCACCAAGGCAACGTTTTCCAGTGGTCTCATCCTACAGACTTGACCCATTCTAGTATGCTCCCATAAGAGGTCCTACAGTTTGAGCGTTTTAATTTTAAAACGTTGCCCAGATATGTCCCGAGAGAAGCATTACCATTCCAGGATATATGAACAATTCTCACAAAACAATTAGTTTGAACCTGTTTTTTTCTGCTAAACCATATTTTCTGACCTTCTAACTACTATGGTAGGAAGAAAAAAAAGGCATTCAGCAGTGAGATGCAAAATTGAATTTCTCTATTTTCACAGAAAGCTTACTTCCTAATCAGTCTTTTCAAAATCCAATCCAAATTCACTCAAAACAGTATGACCTGAGGGGTGGCAGTGGAGAATAGCTCCACTCCAATGACAAATGGATCAAAGCTTCTCCGCCAGTCACTCTCCAACTAGTGAGTAATAACACACTGTTTCCAACCTGATCCTTAAAATCTGGTCATTTGCCAACTGAAGCTTAGTGATAAAAAACAGTGAGGCATCAGAGATAGGAGCCAACACCTCTGCAAACCAGACACTCTGAACCAGAATGGCAGCTTTTAAATAAAAAAGACAGAGAATATACATGTATTTGAAAATGTCTACACATTCGTATGAAAGAACTCCTACATAAAACTTTATTTGTGATGGGCATTAGGGGAAATATAGAGAGTGTTTTAAAAATTAGGAATTCATGGGCCGGCCCATGGAGAGTGCAACGCTGGTAGCGCCGACGCTGCGGGTTTGAATCCTATATAGGAGTGGCCAGTGCGCTCACTGGCTGAGCGTGGTGCAGACCACACCGTGCCGAGGGTTGCGATCCCCTTACCAGTAAAAAAGGAAAAAAAAAAAATAGGAATTCATTTACAATGTTAAGTAATTTCTCTTTTTCAGTTAATTTTTTTTTTTTTTTGGCAGCTGTCTGGCATGGGGATCCAAACCTTTGACCTTCGTCTTACAACACACACTCTAATCAATTGAACTAACCGAATAACATTCAGTTAAATTAAGACAAAAATCCTATTAAGAATTTACTCCTTGCTTTGGATCACCATACCAGCCAGCCACACACAAAAAAGAGAGAATTTACTACTTGCAGAAGCAGAATAAAGGTTTCTGAACAAGTACAGATTTCCAAATAATCCATTTACACCGAAGATAATAGGGTTTTCATCACATAAAAGTCAAATCTCATTTCCAGTATCTTTTGAAACACATTTTAATTTACTAAGAACCCAGAAAATAAATAAAAATGCAAAATGCTGAGAGGAAAAATGTTATTCTTCTCTATGATTTTTTTTTTTTTAAGTTCAATGGGAGGAAATCATAAGTATTTATTTAGTTTAAAACTAAAAGTTTGGGCCCGGCCCGGTGGCGCACTGGAGAGTGCACCACTTGGGAGCGCGGCGGCGCTCCCGCTGAGGGTTCGGATCCCATGTGGAGACCGGTTCCCGCTCACTGGCTGAGCGTGGTGCGGGCGCAACACTGAGGGTTGTGATCCCGTTGCCGGTCCCCGGTCCGGTACGGGGGCAACACTGAGGGTTGCGATCCGTTGCCGGACACGGAAAAAGACAAAAGACAAAAAAAAAAAAAAAAGTTTGAAGATAATAATTTATTTCAAAAATTGAAACAAAATGGCAAGATATATATAAAAATTCTTAGGTTAAAAAAAAATCTTCAAAAATCATATCTTACTTTCTATTTCAAACTGACTTTCAAATGTAATAAGACTTCATATATAGTAGTTTGTATGATCTTTTTTATTTTATTTTATTTTTTTTTGTCTTTTGTCTTTTTCCGTGTCTGGCAACGGATCGCAACCCTCAGTGTCGCCCCCGCACCGGACCGGGGACCGGCAACGGGATCGCAACCCTCGGCGTTGCTCCCGCGCCTCGCTCAGCCAGTGAGCGGGAACCGGTCTGTATGTGGGATCCGAACCCTCGGGCGGGAGCGCCGCCGCGCTTCCCAAGCGGCGCACTTATCTAGTGCGCCACCGGGCCGGCCCCTGTATGATCTTTTAAAATATAAAGATACAATTCAATATAATAACTTATTTAAAAAATCATTTTTCTAATAAAAGAACAAATGTGTCGACATTGCTCACATTGAGTGGGGGTGGTTTGGGAGATGCTGGTCAAAGGATACAAAATTTCAGTTGGAAAGGAGAAATAAATTCAAGAGATCTACAGTGACTATGTTAATAACAACATACTGTGTTCTTGAAAATTGCTGAGTATAGATTTTAAGTGTTCTCACCACCAAAAAATGATAAGTATGTGAGGTAATTCATAAGTTAATTAGCTCAATTTAGCCAGTCCTCAATGTATACATATTTCATAACGTTATACATGATAAATATACACAATTTTTATTTGTCTATTAAAAACTATTTTTTTAAAGTTGCTTACATTTTCTAGAAGTAGAAAAAGAATTAAGTGAATTTTTTTCCCTAAAAAATCACTAACTAAAATATTGTATACAAAGCAACAGTGAAGGAACAGTTTTGGGGACTACTGCTTGACTTCATCCTTTCAAAATTGTAGCTAGAAACAGAAATTCCCTCTTACCATGACAATTCTCTAAGGAAGGCCTCCCTCACTTACTCCGTGACCTTTCATTTTAAGACTAGAAAGTTTACCACAGACAGTCCAGGATTGCCTACAATAATAAAGCCCTAGCCTCAGGAGAAACAGCCCAGCTGTTATATCTGACTGAACTTAACAGCTGTCCTTTAAACTTACCTCTTTAGGTTGCCCAGGATCCAACTGGTCTAAAATCAATTGTAATTTTCCTTGACAAAATTTGTAACTCTGTAACACAATTGACAGACAATCATTTAGTTAGTAGACTTTCAGAAGTATTGCTCTAAATGACTTTTTTTTTACCATAATTCCAAGCACAAAACACATTCTGAACAAGGGGATGATCTATTTTGATTTGGCAGTGAACTTTGTTTTCCAAGGTTTTTAAATGAGAGCTGAGTATCCCAGTAGAACAGTGTACCTTCATGTATATGAAAACTATTATCTGCTGAGCAACTGCAATGTGTAGAACATTATAAGACTCAAAAGACATAAAGCCAAAATGTGGTGTACCCAGAAATGTGAGATGAATGAAAAGTAAAACATAAACAAGTAAAAAGGCACAAACAGTACCCTAGGCATATAGCTATAGAGCTGCTTGAGCTTTTTTTGTTCCTTTTCTTTCCTGTACTTTTCCCTGGACTTCTCCATAGTTGTTCTTTGGTGAGAAAATTCTTGAAGCAAAAACCTCCAGCTTGAAAAAAGTTTATAGTAGATCATCAGCTATTTTGGAGGAAGAAAGGGTCTTCTTCCCAACAAAGGCAGTTCAAAAATGCATAATATCTAAAAAATCATCTAAAAATAACAAATTGCAATAATAATAGCTGTCATTCATTGAGTATCCATTATTTAACAAGACCTATACCATTCCAATTCACAGTGACTCTGAGAAATATGAGATATATGAAAACCAAGGAGGTTAAATAACTCCTCCAAGTTACTCATCTATCAGAACTCTCATTCCCACCATATTAGAGACCCTTCTCTTCACTATTTATACTCTTTCCTAAGGTGTTCTCATCCAGTTCTTTGACTTTAAGTATGTCACAACAACTCATAAATTTATATCAGTCATTTGGTCTCCAGAGTTACATATTTATTTATCCCCTCAACATTTCCACTTGGATGTTTAACAGGCCTCTCAAACTTAACATGTCCAGAATAGAATTCTTGATTTTTTTTTTTTAATTTTTAGTTTCAAATCTGCTCCTCCCTCAGACTTCTCCATCTTGGTGAATGGCACTACCATCCATCCAGATTTTGACTTAGGTCACAAATAGGAGTTAATCTTGACTCCTCACTTTCTCTCATTTCCTACAATCAATCCATCATTAAATCTTGCAAGACTATCCCAAGTTTCATATATCTTAAATCCACCTCACCACTTCCCTGCTAAAACCCTAGCCCAAGGCACCATCACCTCTAATCTAGACAACTTCAATGAATCTTAACTGGTCTCCCTGCTTCTACTCTTACCTCATCCTACCCCACCTACCACTGTCCAGAAACAGTCCTCAAAGTTTTAAGTCAAATCCCTTCATTTCCACACTTAACCCCCTCAAAAGAATTCCCGTTTTATTCAGTTCATCTACCTAACTCTCTCTCATTCACCACTCTTCCCCCACAGTCCAGACTCCAATCACACTGCCTTCTTTCCATCCCTGGAAGATGCCATGCTCACTCTAGCCTAAGAACATTTGCTATTGCCTTTCCTCCAGCCTGGCAATGTTCTTACTCCAGAGCTTTACATGGCTGCCTCTTATCACATAGAACTCAGCTCAAAAACCTCCTCAAAGGAACATTCCCTGATCAGCCTAATGTAGTCTCTGCATACTTCCTCACCCTTTACACCACTGTCCTATTTTCTTCATAACCTAATTGCTAACTGACAGTCTACAGCATGTGTGAGGGGAATATGGAGGAGAAATTTACAAGTGTTTTGTCTGATTACACTCACATCTGGAACTTGGTCTTTTTCACTATAGTATCCCCAAAACCTGAAACGGTGCCTGATACAGGGTAGGTATTCAATACATATTTCTTCAATACAAGAATGATTCCAAAGCCAATCTTCCCACCATGTTACACTGTCTCTCTAAGAAAACAATCAGAGGGTACACAGAGCTACTCTATGACCAATAAATCCAAAACAGCCTGTTATTTTATTATTATCCAACACAAATTTTCTTAAAAAGCCTTAAACAGGTCCCAAGGTTCATCCCTTTCTAAAAGTACATAGTTTACTAAAATTCTATGCATGTCATTTGTTAAAATTAAAAGTACTATAGGGCTGGCCAGTTAGCTCAGTTGGTTAGAGTTCAGCCTTGTAACACCAAGGTTCAAAAAACTTATTTAAAACAGATATCTTACATAGAACATAGACATTTTTTATATGTGCATATACATGTGTATGGATATATAAAAGTATATAAACATGTATATGTATATAAATATACACTTGCACTAAAGTGTATACATAAAGTATATATGTATATATACTCATGTTCTATTGCTAGACAAATTCCTTTACTTCTTTTATTATTTTTCTTTAGCCTGGCCCTTCTGCCTCTCATAAACTTGATTTCTTCTGGCTCTTCCATCCACCATATGACTTTTACCAGATCATTATCTATGTCTAAATGCCTTGCTATCCAAATCATTGAAAAATAAGAACAATATCAAGGGTATGAGTTCAAATCAAGTAGACTGAATTCCTAGCTCCCCTTTTAACTAGCTAACTGACCCTGGAGTCACATTTAACCCCACTTCATTTCTTGCAAACACTTCCCAGCATCACTGTAAGAATTCAATAGAATAATAACAGTAAAGTCTTTTCCTTTCTGGTATTAAAATTTTTAATTTTGAAGTATATCTCATATACCAGGTACTATGATGTTATAGCTAGGAGCCAGAAATCATTATTAAAATATAATTCTTGCCTTCACTCCATAATCCGGCTTTAGTCTACCCTTCCAATCTACTCTCCACAAACTATTTTTTCTAACCCTTCACATAAATAAACTATTCATAGGTAGAATATGCCATATTCTTTGTTGATTCAGAGCTTTTGTCCATTCCCCTGTCTGAATGGACTTCCCTATACAGCTCTTTAATATTCTTATCTATAAGGGCTCCTTTTAGAAATTCCCATGACACCATTTCTTTTTTTTTTCTTTCTTTCTTTCTTTTTTCTTTTCTTTATGGCTGGCCATTATAGGGATTGAACCCTGGACCTTGGTGTTATCAGCACCACTCTCTAACCAACTGAGCTAACTGGCCAGCTCCCATGACTCATTATTTCTATTCTACAACTTCATTATTTTTGTGCCTCTCCTACATCTTTACTATCTTAAGTAAGGTCCTTGAGGAAATAATGCATATCTGATTAATCTTTGCACTTCTACTATGCCTAAAACAAGACATTACACATGGCAGATGCCCAATATATATCTACTAGATGAATGTACCTCTAAAGAGTTGATATCCCTCAAATCTACTATATTTGCCTTTCCTCCCAGTTTAGAACGCATATTAGAAAACCAAAACCTTTAATATATCCCTGATTGGAGTAACCTCAATCTACTTACTTATCACCCTGAAAGATTCTTTTAATTATCTTCTTAAACATAGTACAAACTTCTCTTTTAAAATGTTATTTAAGCAATGAAATAATTCTTATTACACTTGAAATCAAAATGAGTCTAATACCTGCTTTAAAAGTTACCTATACTGAGTATCTTTTTATGTTGTTGTTATCAGTAGATGAACATAAATTGCCACAGTAACTAACTGCAATAATTTATTTAATTAGCAAGTAGATAATGTGTTCACCTGAATATGTATTTGTTAGATTTTCAGTTGTTCTAAATATTTCTTACAATGAAAATTCCTGAGAATGGGAGCAATGTTTGCTAACTTGATTTGTAAAGCAAGACATACAGATCTGTTGGTAAGAACAGAAGTGATGATATCTACATAGCCAGACACTTACAAAAGGAGTTCTTTAAAAACATGTTTTCATTTGTTAAAGTGTAAACTAAGCAAATATTTTTCTGTGCAAACTAGATGGGGAAAAGAGGAAGAAATAGAACAGGTTGATAATCTAAGATGTATAAGATCCAAATCAAAGGTCTTTATGTGCTAAAATAAGATTTGTATACAGTTCTATCAGATGCAGGTTACCTAAAGACTGCAAACAGAACACATTCTGTAATTTGTTATAGAGATATCATACTCGATTACTTAATTTTAACATATATTGAAAAATATTCATATTATTCAATAACTACATTTTAAATTTTAAAAATCTAAACACCCTCAACATTAAATTTACTCTATAAATCTCTTCTATTTTAAATGTTTGGTTTGTAAACTGTATAAACCATTGAACATGCAACCAGTAAAAGAAAGACAGCTATTACTGTTGTTTAAACAATACTGCTATGGGAAATAAAAAGGAGAATATTGAACCTAAGGATATGTGAAACTTTAATCACTGAACGATGATTTCTTCCCTATTCTTAAAAAAAAAAAAAAAAAAAAAAACAGTGCATCAGCCCAATGCTGATGATAATAATAACAGCAAACACATAAGTGCTTAATATGTGCCAGGTACTGGTCAAAATGTTTACATATATTAAGTCATTAAATTTGCAGAGCAACCCTACAAGTCAGGTTCTATCTCAATTACACACATAAGAATACTGAGGCATAGAGAGGTTAAGAAACCATGGTCCAAGTTCATCAATAGCAGAACCAGAGATTTCAAACTGGTGTCTCAAGATCCAGAATGAACTGGCTTCACATAGAATGGATTGTTCAAATTTTACTGAATCTAAAACTTTTCAAATTATGCACCTACCCTTCATTATGCCTTAAATAAAGAACAAAGTTACTATTTCAAAACAAAAACATAAGGTTTTAAAAACATTTTCAAATGCTGTTTTTCTTAATTTCCTAAATGTCTTAATTATGTTTTGATGAAAAAAAAAAACCCTGCACTTTTCTTTAAAAATGCTTCATTGAGAAGTAATAAAAATCTATTAATATTTTAAAGTATGAAGAAACTTTAGTATTCTTCATAAAGAAGAATATTAGCATTATTAATCAAACAAATTATTTTAGTTTTCTGGTGTCAAACTGGCTCAAGGGAATACCATTAAAACAAACAAGCAAGCAAGCAAAAACAAGCTCACACCTGCCCCTAATCAATTATCCTATTCCACCTGTCTCAGGCCACAACTAACTCTTGGCAGTTGCTGTATGAACACTACTGGATTCGTTTCTTTTATGTTTTAGCTGCCTTTTCCTTTCATCTCTACATTTTTAAGATTTTATGCCCCCATCTTGTTCTGCTTACAAAACAAAAAATAATTAAAATCTTATCAATTAGGAATAACCAAGATGGGGGAATTCCTGAGGTGTAGGTTGGGCTGTGGCTAACCCTATTGTTCTGGCTGATGTTGCTGAAAAAGATATGGGATTCTTGCCATCCCTCAGCAGTAGTAAGAAATCCTGAAAAGCAAAACTCCTTACCAAAAAGAGTATTATACAGCTTGGCAGATTTTAGAAGAGACCAGAAAATGGGTAAACTCATGATATTCTGATTAAGATTTGAGAAGCAATAGCAAAAAATAAATTAGGTAACCTTAGTTGAAAACACATACTCTGAAAGACCGGGTAAGGCCATGTATCTAATAAAGGAAAGTTATTCAATAAAATTCCTACTGGAAGAATAAAAAGGCTAGCAATAAGATGGAGTTCAGGTTCTTCCCAGGAAAAGAAGAATCTATTTCTTGCCTTTTCAAGTTTCTAGAGGCTGCCTGCATTCCTTAGCTCATGGCCCACTTCCACTTTCAAAGGCAGCAATCACATCACTCTGACTTCTATGTCAGCTTGCACATCAACCTTCTGTGACTGACTCTCCTGAGACACTCTTATATGGACCACATTGGGCCCATCTGGATAATCCAGGATAATCTTCTCTTTTTAAGATCCTTAACTTAATCACATCATAAAGTCCCTCCTGCCATGCAAGGTAACATGTTCAGAGGTTGACGGAGTTTGGATGTGTTGTCGCCTCCAAAACTCATGTGGAAATTTAATCCCCAATGTGGCAGTGTTGGAAACTGATTGAGTCATGGGGGTGGATCCCTCATGAATGGATTAATGCTTTCTCTGGGGAGGGGGGATTAATGAGTGAGTTCTCATACTATTAGTTCCCATGAGAGTTCATTGTTTAAAAAACCCTGGCACCTCCTCCCTCTCCCTCTCTCCCCCTCCCTCCCTCCCTCCCTCCCTCTCTCTCTCTCT
>NW_007731405.1:4318-10024 GCF_000696425.1 Galeopterus variegatus | reverse complement strand
CCCTCCCTCCCTCTCTCTCTCTCTCTCTCTCTCTCTCTCTCTCTCTCTCACTTCCTCTTGCCATGTGATCTGCCTATACTCGCTGGTTGTCTGCCACTTTCCACCATGAGTAGAAGCAGCCTGAGTGGGACCCGTGCCAGATTCAGCTGTTCCAGAATCGTAAGCCAAATAAACCTCTTTTCCTTATAAATTATCCCGTGTCAGGTATTTCTGTTATAGTAACACAAAACGGACTAAAACACAGGTTCTGGGGATGAGTACATGGACATCTTTGGGAGTGCCATTATTCTGCCTAGCATAGGTCCTAAAGGATGGGTTTCAAAAAGAGTTTGCTTGGAAAGCAAAGAAAGAGTAAATGCCATTAGCAGGTTCACGCTACTCGAGAGTAATAGATGATTGTTATCCTAAACTCATCTTTTCCATAAAAAGTGTACACTCTGGTGTGGGGTTTCCTTGGAATGTAATAAAATAGCTTGCATACTATAAGACAGCATAATACCTGTACTGTACTACATTGAATACTGTAGGGGGGAAAGGAAGACCAAAAAACTGAAAGAGGAAAGGATATGAATTCTGAAATCTTAATGTATATTGGAATTAATCCTTTAATTTCCCATCAGTAGAAAATGACCCAGAAAAACTCAGAAATCATGGAGGACCACAGCTGAGAAATCTATTTGAGTGTGTCTCTGAATCACATCCATTTCAGCACACCCTTTAAGAGATAACAACAGTGAAAGCTAACATGTATAAAGCAACAAATATGAGCCAGGCACTGTTCTAGGCATCTGGCACGCATTAACTCAGTTAATCTTCTCAACAACCCTATAAGGAAAGTGGTATTATCATACTCATTTTACAAATGAGAAGCACTATAGCACAGAGAAGTTAAGATATTTGTCCAAGGATACATAGCTAGTAAGTGGTGGAACTGGAATTTGAATCGAAGTCTCCAAGTAGTGTAGCAAAGAACAAAGAGAATAGACTTTGGACAGAGAGAGGCCAAACTTAGATTCAAGGTCCACCCCTAACTAGCAAGGCCCACCCCTAACAAGCAATGCAAATTTGGGCAAATTTCTTAACTATTACCATAAATCTCACTTACTTCTGTAAAGTGGATTAGTAACAACTATAGGGAATATAAAGCCAGGCACAGGGACCAGTATATGGCAGGAATCTCAATAACAGATAGCTAGTATTATTACTTCTATCTTTCCAGAATTATTTTGTGAGACTTTTTCCAGGTTTAATCACAATACAAAATTCTTTCATTACTCTGCACACAACTATGGTTAAAACCACTATTTCTCCTTTATTCTTCAATATCCTCAAACTTACACTAACAGTCTCCTATTTTTCAATAAATGGGTCAAAAATACATATATAGTCAGGTTAAATTTTTTATATAATAACAATGAAAGAAAGCCTATTCTATTCACAAAATGCAAGTATTTTACCAGTATCAAGACATAAACACAGAACTAAACAACATACCTGATTGAATGATGAATCACTATCAGAACAATTGTCTGTGTAGTAACTACTGCTCCTCTCCTTTGAGAATTTTTTCTGCTTCTCTTGACTTTGTATCTCATCTTCTTCAAATTTGTTCATCATAGACTCCACCACTACTATCATAAGGTTCTTCAGGGAATACATCATTTCTTTGTACCTTTAAATTCAAAGTAGTCTTAATAAGAGAAAGACTATCAACTCAACTAAGTTAAATTACCTGATAATTTTTTTGTTCTGTAAAAAGGAAAGTCCCTTTAAGAACACAATGCTAGAGAGAAAAGTCTAAGTCAATTTTTCTTAAAGAAAAAAAATGGTACTATACAGTTTACAAGACTGGAATAAAAATTAAAGAGAATCCCAAAAGTGTGTTATTTCCTGGGTTTATCACCTGGTTACATGGACCAAGACAATTTTGAAAAGGCTAAGGAAAACTAGATACAGGGTAGAATACAGACACCACTGGGTAGATTCCTTCATGCTGCAAGAAGTCTTAAAATAAAGACTATAGAAAGAAAAAGTTCTAAGAGGTAGTGAACACAAACCACATCAATTAACCATGAAACTCCACACAGCAAGTACTTCCACTCATTACAGTAGTAATATATGATAGATCCTACAAATAAATTCTTTCACGTGTAAACATCTATTTAAAAAATAAATATCAAATGTTTAATTAGGAAAATACTTTATAATTATTACAGTAAAAATGCTGTTAATAGTTATAGTGTTGCCACATTAACCCTATTTCTGAAGAATCACAAAGAAGAAAATACTCTATACAATTTAAAATCATGCATCCATGATTCATAAAGCAGAAGACAAACATTCATTAAGTCATTTAAAACCTTTGTGAGGTAATTTTTATTGTATTAATTTTTACCCATGGATGAACTAAAACAGAGGAAAATTAAATAGCTTACTCAGAAATAAAAAGCAATTTCCTAACAGTACCATATAAAACCCTGCTTTTACCATTAAAATATTATTTTATCTGGCTAATAAAGTTATTTTAGTTTACTTCTAGAAAGAATGTAATAATACTGCAAGAAGCAGTCTACTACAGATGACAGTATTATCCAAAGATGAAGATGACACCAAATCAAGAAATAAGATTTCTTAATCTCTATGACTTTAACTTAATACATAAGTGGTTTGAACTTGCCAGAATTAACAGTCATACATTATCACTTTGTTCAAGTAATAACATATTTATTTTATTTAAATAATACAATTAGTCATCACAAAGGGAATACCTCCTGTCCAAAGTAATTTTAAAAAATTTAACTATTTAAAAATAAATCATATTTAATGCTTTAAAATACAGTAGGTAATATAAACTCAGGTATATATTCAAATGGCTCTTTTACAGGAAAGATGAACTGTATTCCAAGCTTCAACACCTGCCTTCAAATTGCAAAAGGAAGCAATCATGATGGCCTAGCATGGAGAAAAACTAGATATCAAAAGCACTCAGAGACATCACATACATCCAAGTTCAGAGACTAGAATTAATAAAACAAATGTCATGTGTCCAAATCATTACCAGATATAGATTTGTGGGCTCCAAATTAAAGAGGTTTCACTGGAAGTAAAGATTACGGTAAATTCTTAATAGAATAAAAATTTCTGTCATCCAACTTCAAAGCAATTTTTAACATAAGATAATAATAATATGCTAGTTACTTTAAGAATTAGAAGCATCTAAACTAAAGAATGAGATATACTAATGAGCATGAGTTAAGGAAAAACTAGAAATTGCTCTACCTGCCCATTCTACCCTTTATCACCCTAAAGTTTTCTGTTGTGTCACATTTCAAACTGAGGATGCAGGAACAGACTTTCAATCATATGCCAATCATCAAAAGATAATTAAAATGAGCAAAATTCAAGTAGCTGAGCTTAAATATAAGAAGGAAACCTCAAACTTTCTTTTCTCTCAGATACTGTTCTGTATTACATTGTATTTTGAGTGACAATTAGGCATTTTTTCATGCTGTCTCACTGCTCAAGAACCCAGAGTAGCTCCCTAATGTCTATGGAATCCACTCAGCTCCCATTCACCTGGCCAACTTTCAGCCTCATGACCTGTTCAATGAAAAGACATGGCTTTTAAAGCACCAATTCAAGCAGCAGCTATATTGTTCCCCATCCTCTGTCGGCCAGAAAAGCAGGAAAGCAATCTATGAAAATACTCAGAGAACACTGTTAAAAGGTATAAGTTCAGACATGTATATACCGCACAATTCCTGCCCTTAAGAATTTATAGCACATTATCAGGAAGTCAAGAACACAAGTAACTGTAAAAAAAACAAAGAAAAGTTTTTATGGGGCAACGTACACTGAAAAGTGGCCCAAAAAGGGAATTAAGAGAAAGGTTCCATACTGGCCCCAATATCAAACAACTTTACTAGTCTTGGAAAGTCACTTAATTTGCCTCTATAAATCTGTGAAATGAGGGGCTTAGGAAAAATTATTTCTAAGGTATTTTCTACCACCAATATCATAAAGTTCTGTGGAGTTAAAAGTAATTTAATAAAGATCCATCCCCGGCCCAGCCCAGTGCACGCAGAACAGGGAGACGTCCAGCAGGAGAGGTGGAAGCTCAGCAGAGATGACATGCCCTGCGGTGCCAGCGCACAACCCAGCAGGTAGGCCTCACCACTGCCACTGGAATCCATCCCCAGCCTGGCCAAGTGCATGCTGACCAGAGAGGCAGCTCCCCGGAGAGTCCCAAGACCCGAGGCAACCACACACACAAGGCAGTAGTGGCCAACTGAGCAGACACTGAAATAGCCATACTAAATTGGCAACCCCAGCAACATCCTAGCCAGACAATAGTGTCAAACCAGTGGACTGTGAAACCCACTGCCAAAATGACTAAACATAATAGGAAAGATACGAGAAATATGAAAAATCAAGAAAGTACACCACCAAAGGATAATAACTCTCAAACTCTAGATCCTATAGAACAAGAAGCCCTCTAAATGTATGACAAGGAATTTCGAGTGATAATTCTAAGGAAACTGAATGAGATACAAGAAAACTCAGCTAGACAACATGATGAAACGAAGAACCTGAAAGAAGAAATGTATAAGGAAATCTGAAAAAGAATGTAGCAGAGCTTGCCGAACTGAAGAATTCATTCAACGAAATAAAAAACACAACAGAGAGTTTAACCAGCAGGATTGCAGAAGTAAAAGAGAGAACTTCTGACCTCCAAGATAGGCTGTTTGAAATAACACAGGAAGACAAAAAAAAAAAAAAAAGAAAAGAAAAAAGATAAAAGGCATTGAAGAAAACCTAAGGGAGATATCAGACAACCTTAAGTGCTCAAATATCTGAGTCATGGGTATTCCAGAAGGGGAGGAAAAAGGAGATTGCATTGAAAACATATTCAACAAAACAGTGGCAAAAACCATCCCAGTTATTGGAAAAGACACAGATCTTCAGATTCAGAAAGGTCAAAGATCCCCAAACATATTCAACCCAAAAAGGTCTTCTCCAAGAAGCAAAGTGGCAAAACTCAAAGACAAAGAGAGAATCTTAAAAGCTGCAAGAGAGAAGCATCAAATCACCTATAAGGGAGCACCAATCAGACAAACATCCGACTTTTCATCACAAACCCTAAAAGCACGAAAGGAATGGGATGATATATTCAAAATACTAAAAGACAGAGATTGCCAGCCAAGAATATCCCATGTGTTTTTTCACCCACAAGGCTATCCTTCTGAAATGAAGGGCAAATAGTATATTTCTCAGACAAACAAAAACTGCGGGAGTTCACTACCATACGACCACCCTTACAAGAAATTCTCAAGGAAGTACTGGGTTTGGTACCTGAAAAACACCTACCACTGCCATAAAAAACGAAGAAAAATCAAAACCCACTAGTATAATAAAAATGGCATCCATAAAGAGAAAACAAACAAACAAAAAGGCTATCTACAACCCAAGGAACCAACAGATACAGAAAACAAACAGAAAATCAGAAAGAAAGGAACAAAAGACACCTAAGACATCCAAACAAAAATTAATAAAATGCTAGGATTAAATCAACACTTTTCTATAACAACTCTTAATGTAAAAGTCTTAAATTCCCCAATCAAAAGACACAGACTGGCTGACTGGATTAAAAAGGAGGACCCAGGGCCGGCCCAGTGGCGCACTGGATAGTGCGCCGCTTAGGAGGCG
>NW_007731405.1:2676-4129 GCF_000696425.1 Galeopterus variegatus | reverse complement strand
AAAAAAAAAAAAAAAAAAAAAAAAAAAAAAAAAAAAAAAAAAAAAAAAAAAAAAAAAAGGAGGACCCAACTATATGCTGCCTTCAAGCGACCCACCTCGCTCATAAAGACTCACATAGACTAAGATTGAAAGGATGGAAAAAGATTTACCATGCAAACAGAAATGAAAAATGAGCTGGAGTAGCTATTCTTATATCTGATAAAATAGACTTTAAACTAAAAACCATAAAAAGAGATAATGAGGGCCACTATATAATGATAAAAGGATTGATCCACCAAGAAGACATAACAATCATAAATATATACGCACCGCATGTTGGAGCAGCCAGATTTATAAAAAAACTCTATTAGACCTAAAGAAGGAAATAGACACTAATACCATAATAGCAGGGGACCTGAACACCCCACTGTCAATACTGGACAGATCATCTAGGCAAAGAATCAGCAGAGAAACGCAAGATCTATACAACAGTCTAGACCGACTGGACTTGGCAGATATCTACAGAACATTCCATGCATTAAATGCTTACTTCAGAAGAATGGAAAGATGGCAAGTGAACAACCTAATACTTCACCTTAAAGAACTAGGAAAATAAGAACAATCCAAACCCAAAGTTAGCAGACTCAAGGAAATCATTAAGATCAGAGCAGAACTTAATGAAATTGAAACCCAAAAAATGATACAAAAGATCAATGAATCAAAAAGTTGGTTTTTTGAAAAGATAAATAAAATTGACAAACCATTAGCATGGCTAACTAAAAAAAGAAGAGAGAAGACCCAAATAATGAAAATTAGAAATGAAAAATGTGATATTACAACTGATACCTCTGAAATACAAGGAATCATTCGAGATTACTATAAACAACTACATGCCAACAAATTTGAAAATCTGAAGGAAATGGATAAATTTCTGGACATACACAAACTACCAAAACTGAGCCAAGAAGATGTAGAAAATCTGAACAGACCAATAACAATAAAGGAGATTGAAGCTGTTATCAGAAGGCTCCCAATAAAGAAAAGCCCAGTACCAGATGAATTCACAGCAGAATTCTACCAAACATTCAAAGAGCAATTGACACCGATTCTTTACAAACTATTCCAAAAGACTGAAACAGACACAAATCTCCAAAACTCATTCTATGAAGCTAACATCACTCTGATACCCAAACCAGGTAAAGATACAACTAAAAAAGAAAACTACAGGCCAATATCCTTGATGAACATAGATGCAAAAATCCTCAATAAAATACTGGTTAACAGAATACAGCAACACATACGTAAAATTATACACCACGATCAAGTGGGATTCATCCCAGGGATGCAAGGTTGGTTCAACATACATGAATCAATAAATGTGATACACCATATTAATAAAATCAAACACAAGGCCCATATAATCATCTCTATAGATGCTGAAAAAGCATTTGATAAAATTCAACATTCATTCATG
>NW_007731405.1:0-849 GCF_000696425.1 Galeopterus variegatus | reverse complement strand
TAGTGTTGGAAGTACTAGCCAGAGCAATCAGAGAAGAGAAGGAAATAAAGGGCATCCAGAAGTCACACTGTCCCTGTTTGCAGATGACATGATCCTATATATCAAATGGCCTAAAGCCTCTACAAAAAAACTCTTGGAGTTGATAAATGATTTCATCAAAGTAGCAGAATAAAAAATCAACACTCAAAAATCAGTAGCATTTCTATTCTCCAATAGTGAACATGCAGAAAGAGAAATCAAGAAAGCTCGCTCATTTACAATAGCCACCAAAAAAATAAAATACTTAGGAATTGAGTTAACCAGGGATGTGAAAAATCTCTATAATGAGAACTACAAACCCCTGCTAAGGAAAAATTGAGAGAATACAAGAAGATGGAAAGGTATTCCATGCTCTTGGATTGGAAGAATCAACATTGTGAAAATGTCTATACTACCCTAAGTGATAGACCAATTCAATGCAATCCCCATCAAAATCACGATGACTTTTTTCTCAGAAATGGAAAAAACTATCTAGACACTTATATGGTATAACAAAAGACCATGCATAGCCAAAGCAATGCTGAGCAAAAAAAATAAAGCTGGAGGCATAACACTACCTGACTTTAAACTATACTACAAAGCTATAATAACCAAAACAGCACAGTACTGACATAAAAACAGACACACTCATCAATGGAATAGAATAGAGAATCCAGAAATCACACCTACAGCCATCTGATCTTTGACAAAGGCACCAAGCCTATTCACTGGGGTCGGGACTGCCTCTTCAGCAAAGGGTGCTGGGCTACCTGGATATCCATATGCAGGAGAATGAAACTAGACCCATACCTCTCTCCATATACTAAAATC
>NW_007731404.1:136945-160754 GCF_000696425.1 Galeopterus variegatus | reverse complement strand
ACACGCCCACAGGCACACATGTGCACAGTCTCATCTGCATACAAGCACACAGATGTACACACGTGTACACGCCCCCACACGCCCACAGGCACACATGTGCAAGTCTCATCTGCACACAAGCACACAGATGTACACACGTGCACATGCCCACACACGCCCACAGGCACACATGTGCACAGTCTCATCTGCACACAAGCACACAGATGTACACACGTGCACATGCCCACACACGCCCACAGGCACACATGTGCACAGTCTCATCTGCACACAAGCACACAGATGTACACACGTGCACACACCCCCACACGCCCACAGGCACACATGTGCACAGTCTCATCTGCACACAAGCACACAGATGTACACATGTGCACACGCCCACATGCACACAGGAACACACATACTATCTTAGACTGCTCCCAGGGCAGTGACCTCTGCCTGGCCAGATGGGCTGTTATGTCCATCTGGAATCCCTGGGCTCGCCTGACCTTGCTGTCCCCTGGCCTACGGTCAATGCCATCCTCGTGCCTGTCCCAGCAGAGGCTCAGGATGTAGGAGTGCTGGATGTGGGGAAGAGGTGCAGATGGAAGGGGGGAGGAGGGAGAGGAGCAGGGAGGCGAGGGCTGAGGGCTGGGGGCCACCATGTCCACCCCATGTGGCTGCCCAGGTGGGGGACACAGAAGCAGGATCCCTCACTGTTGGGGCCTGGCTAGGGGTAAGCGGGTCTGTGCTTGGGGCATGAGGGGTGCAAGGAGCTGGGGCTGAGCCCTGGGACTGCAGGGGCCGTGGTTTGCATGTCCCCCAGGTCATGTTGAAATTTAACCCCAACGTGGCAGTGGAGGGTGGGGCCTTTTAGAGGTGACAGTATTGTGAGGACCGTGCCCTCGTGAACGGACTGATCCTTCACGGAGTGATGGGCTGATGGCTTAATGGGAGGTCATGGGTGTGATTCTTGTGGCTCTCTGAGGACAGCAGGTGAGCAGGTTAGCTCTCTTGCTCAGGCCATCTCTCACCATGTGACATCACAGTAGAGAGTCACCACCAGCAAGAAGGCCCTCACCAGACATGCCCGTGGACCAGGGATTTCCGAGCCTCCAAAACTATAAGAAATAAACTTCGTTTCTTCAGTTTCAGGTATTCTCAGCAACAGAAAATGGACTAGTGCAGCGGGTGTCTCTGATCCTTGTCCCAAGACCTGCAAGACCTTGATGAGTTGTCAATGAGGACACCCTCCCCAGGGGGTGGACTATGTGGGTTCCTCTGCCACGGCGGGTGTCTCTGATCCTTGTCCCAAGACCTGCAAGACCTTGATGAGTTGTCAATGAGGACATCCTCCCCAGGGGGTGGACTATGTGGGTTCCTCTGCCACATGCCACAAAGCCCTCCATGCCAAGGCCACCCGACTGGCCCAAGGGTGGCAGGGGATGCAGACGGACACAAAGGGCCAGCCCATGAGAGGCCAGGAAGGACTTGTGTGGATCCAGATCTAAGACCGGGCCCTCCATCCCTTCCCCTGCTCCATCCAGGCCACCAACTTCTACGGACTCTCCTCAGATACCCCCTTCCTTTCTGGCCACCCAGGTTCTGGCCCTCATCACCACCCGTGTGAGTTCCTCTAATCACTCCATCATGCACAGTCCTGCCTCCCACAGGCCTCCCCTGCTCAAGAACCACCCAAGGCTCCCTGTGACCTGATATTTTGAGACCCTCCTGCCCCAGCCTGACTCTCAGAGCCCTTAAAATCTGGCTCTGACCTATCAACCCCCTAGTTCCCACCTGTTTTATCCAGCCCAGCTCTCGGCCCTTCCCACACACCCCACACGGACCTGCAGTCCCCATGCAGGGACCCCTCTCCCCTTCCTTCCCATCCCACAGCCCCAGAAGCCTCAGCTGGTCCATCCACCTTTCCATCTCAAGAGTCCAGCTGCATCCCTACCTCACGCCAAATATTTGGCGATTAACTCTTCTTCATATGTGTGTTTTCACCTCCCAACTAATCCATAAAATCCTACAAGACAAGAATCATGGGTATTCAAAGTAGGTGGTCTCAACCCCCTCCTCAGGCTCTGACATCTGGTCTAGAGTTTGGAAAATCGAGTATCTTCATAGGATCATCCAACCCGCAGCATCTAGCATGGCGGCGCCTAGACTCCCAAACATGGGGCATCCGGGCGCTCGCCACCCGTGCCTGCCACAGCAGAGCACAGCACACGGGCTCCCCAGAAACCGCCCTCTATCCACTTATTTTATGGCTGATTTCCCCCCAGCACCTTATAGCAAATATTTTCAAACATACAGAAGAGTCAGAATTGGACGGTGATGCCCACGTCCCCACCAGCTCGATTCCACCAGCAGCCCACCACAATGCCTTTGCCACCTACCTGTCCTTCTCTGCACCCCTCTGTCCACCCACCAGCCCAGTTTATTACTTTTGGTGCACCGAAAAGTAATCTGCAGACGCCGTGCACCTCTCCCCGATGCTTTAGCGTGTGCATCACTGACTTGAGTTCGGCACTTGTTTACAGCCTCTTTTCTGTCTTTTGGGGTAAAAGTGTTCACATGACGAAATGCACAAATCTACAGATGCATGCGCCTGTGCGGTCCCTCCTAGCCCCCCTGGAAGTCCCCTCATGCCTCTTCCCAGTCACCCCCACCTCTCAAGATGACCACTCTTAACTGTTTTCCACCATCAATTAATTTGGCCTGTTCTAGAACTTTCTATAGGTGGAACAGTGCTCCACTGCCTCTGAACCTTTCACGCTGTATAATGTATTTGAGGCTCATCTACCTTTGTGCATTCCAGCCCTTTGCTCCTTTTCCATCGCTGTGTAATATTCCTCAAAAGTAAGTTCCACATGTTCTCATCTACCTCGCTGCTGATGGATGTGTGGGTTGTTTCCACTTTTGAACCCTTATGAATGGAGCTACTACGAATATTCCTGACAGGCTTTTGGTTGCAATTTATTTTGAGGGATGATTTTCTCATCCCTTTGCAACCTATGTCTCTTCAGAGGATGTCAACCAGTAGAGAACAGAAAACCCTCCTCCCACTTGTCCTCCAGCTGCTGAAGATTCTAGGAATGGGGTAGAATCAGGACTGCCTGAGCCCCCAGACTCCCAGCCGCAGCTCCCACTGTGGGGTCCTGACTCTGCCCATGTCCCTCATGATAAAATCCAGTTAATAAAATTCTGGGGCTACTACATATATTTGTTTAAGTGGCTTGTCCCCTCGATGGGAAAGGTTGACACCAAGCAATTTTGGATGTTTGCTGAGTGTCCAGTATCTGGTTAATAAAATTCTGGGGCTACTACATATATTTGTTTAAGTGGCTTGTCCCCTCGATGGGAAGGGTTGACACCAAGCAATTTTGGATGTTTGCTGAGTGTCCAGTATCTATGGGGCAATACCCTGGGCATCATGAGGGATGCAAAGAAATGCCAGGTGCTGTCTCTGTCCTAAGACGCCCACAGGAGAGTGAGGTGGGTCTGCATGAACTTCCAGGGATGGATGCAGTATTAGTCCATTTGTGTTGCTATAACAGAAATACCCTAGTCTGGGTAACTTATAAAGAACAGAGATTTATTTGGCTCATGATTCTGGGACAGTTGCACCTGGCACAGGTCTCAGGCTGCTTCTACTCATGGTGGAAAGTGGCAGGCAGCTGGCAGGTGCAAGGAGATCACATGGTGAGAGGACACAAGATGAGAGAGAGACAGAGAGAGAGAGAGAGAGAGAGAGAGAGAGAGAAGGTGCCAGGGTCTTTTAAACAACCAGCTCTCGCGGGAACTAATAGAGCAAGAACTCACTCACTACCTCCCCTCCCCCAGGGAGGGCATTCATCCATTCATGAGGGATCTGCCCCCATGACTCAATCAGTTTCCAACACTGCCACATTGGGGATCATATTTCCACATGAGTTTTGGCAGGGACAACACGTCCAAACTCTATCAGATGCTCAGGAGCTAGAGTTGAGTGAAACAGGTGACTGGCAGAGCCAGTTACATTTGCCTACGTCCATGCATATCTGTGTGTTTTTAGTGAAAGAAACAATACAAATCTCTTGAATGACAGATAAATCCTTCAGCCATTGAGTAAAGGTCTGGGAGTGTCTGCCCTCTTGCTAAAAGAGGTTTGCCCTGCAGGAGGACAGGAAGGAGTGGGGCTTTCTGTCTCTGTTTGGTGGCTTCCGTGTTGTCGAAGTGCTCAGTGAGCTTATCCTGCCTTCTTTTACAGAATCATGTAATTTGGCTGGAGAAGCGAAACAAAATACGCAGTAACTCACAACGTGAGACAGTGCATCACGCTCCATCTCTGGCTTACATTCAAACCAGAAGGTGAGAGTTGTTTGGAGAACAGAAGGGTCCCTCGGGATGGGGGACATGGAGGAGGGAGGACGTCTGCAGGACTGTGAAGGAGGATGGAGAGTTAGGTGGCAGGAGGCAAGAATTCACTCAGGGCAGGCTGGAGGAGATGGGAATAGAGACGACGGGGAATTGTTCTTATAACCACTGGCAGTGCGTGAGCACCCGCGATGCACCGGCACTGGGCTGGTGTCAGAACGCTGAGATGAAACAGTCACCCCTCCTCCAAGGAGCCCGTGCTTGGTGGGGGACATGCTACCGATGTGGCGTGTTTCCAGCTGGGGCTCTGGAGTCAGCCAGTCCTGCTTCGTATCCCGCCTCCATGTGCGCCCACAAGGAGACCTCATAGGCTGCTCCTGTTCCTGAGGTTTCCATTTCCTCTTCTGTCTGCGCTGTCAGAGCGATGGCCTCCTGGGTCATTTTGGCACTCATGGCGGTGCATGCTGGGTACTCAGTAGAACACCTGGCCCAGGTGAGCGTTCAAGGGCAGCGGCTGCTGTGGCAGTTATTAAAGAACCCCTCTCACCGTGGAGGTGCCCCAACAGAGCACGACCTCACCAGTGGGAGACTGTCAGGAGGGGGGACAGGCGCCCCCAGTGGCACTGAGCTACAGGGACAAGGGCTGGTGCACACGGTGGAAGCATTGAAAGACTTTACACAGAGAAGGTTGAAGAGCCCTCTCTGTCCCGGGAGGGGCTGGGGCGTGGCCAGGGCTCTCCGCAGGGCCAGGAGCCCTGGCTCTGGCCAGGCTCCATGGCTCATGAGCCACCCCAGGGGCCTGCAAAAGCCACCCTATGGTCTCCAAAACAGCAGGTGTCACCGTCCACTGCTCAGCACCATCCAGTGCTCGCAGACTGATGGATCTGGCCAGGGTTCTAAGGTGGAGCGAGAGGGAAGGTGGTCACTGGGAGACTCTGCTCGGGGAAACAGATTTTTAACAAACATTCAGCTAGTGAGGCCCACATTTGGCTGAGCTCACGCCAAGTTCATCTGCATAGTAAAAATAATAATAACTGTAATTATAACAACAGGTAAAGCTGAGTTGATAAAATAATCATCATTTTTCTCGAGTTAATGGTCTCTTCCACCAAATAATTCTTGTATTATTATTATTATTATTAATTATTATTATTGAGGCAAAATTCACATACAAAAGTAACCATTTTAAAGTGCACAGTTCAGTGTCCTTCAGTACATTCACAACCATTCAGCATCGTGTAAGACAATATGCAACCAGCACCTCTATCTAGTTCCAGAACATTCCTATCACTCTAAAGTAAAACCCCTTAAGCAGTTTCTCCCCGTTACCAGCCCCCGCCTCCTGGCCCCCAGCCCTCGGCTACCACTAATCCCCTTCCTGTCTCGGATTGGCCTACTCTGGATATTCATATAAATTGAAACACACAAAATGTGGCCACGTGTGCCTGGCTCCCTTCACTCAGTGTCGTGTGTTCAAGGTTGGTCCACGCTGTAGCATGTGTCAGAGCTTCGGTCCTTCTATGGCTCAGTGATAGTCCCCAGTGTAGACCCACCTCGTTTTGTTTATCGATTCATCAGCTGTCGGGCACCTGGGTTGCCTCCACCTCCTGGCTACTGTGAATAATGCTCCTATGAACACGCGTGCCCGTGTATTTATGGGAGCACCTGCTTGCAGTGTTCTGGGAGTGTGTATCTAGGACTGAAATCGCTGGACCACGTGCTCATCCTGTTTTGCTTGGTGAGGAGCTGCCACACTTTTCCACAGTGGCTGCACTCCTACGTTCCCACCAGCACTGCAGGAGAGTCCCGAACCTCCACAATCCTCACCAACGCTTGTTACTTCCTGGTTTTTTTTTGCACTGCAGGAGAGTCCCGAACCTCCACAATCCTCACCAACGCTTGTTACTTCCTGGTTTTTTTTTAAATTCTAGGGGTGTATGAAGTGGCTGCCAACTACTTCTTTATACACATGACCCCCTGAAACCCACAAGGGACGGGCAGAGGGTAGCTGTCGTGATGCCTCTTGCCCATATGAAACATTCTAAGCAAGAAGTTGACTGCAAGAGCAGGAATCCAGGAGGTGACATGTCTAAAACCCCAGAGCAGGTGGTCCCCAAACCCAGAGCTGCCAGCCAGGGTTCCCACACCACCCCCCGAGGGGCCAGGCAGGTCTCTGGAGACCAGCCTCGTGGTGTCAGCCTGGGGCACGTGCACTGGCTAGGGGCAGCACATAGCCTGCTTTAGGGAAGCTTCCTGGCCTCTGAGGGACTCCTGCGTCCCCCATCCCTCACCCCAGGACTGCTGGGCTCTGCAGATGGGGCCACAGGGCCTCAGCCTGGAGAGTGAAGAGTCATGGGAGGGGATGGCAGTCTCCTGGCATCTTGGGTGGCATTTTTAATGCAAACAATTCAAATAAAAGGAAACCTTGTGGCTTCTACTAGGACAACGGGCCTCTCCTTCTTTCCCACCTTGTGCTCTTCCCTGCCAGCCTCCACCTTCATCTCCGCACACCTGGGTGGCCAGCAGGTGTCCCTGTGTCTGCTGCCTTCCTGTTCCAGCTCAGCTTGCAGTTGGGATGCCAGTTGGGCCCTCCAACCACATGGCCCTTGGAGCCTGGCTGCCTCTGAGCCAAGGCGATGTCTCTCCCTGGAGGTCGAGTGCCTCCAGGACTTGGCTCCACTCTCTCTCAGAGCCCCAGGCTGCCCCAGGTCAGCGCATGTGCCCCTGCAGCCCCGAGAACACCTCATGCTGGTTCCCGCCTGTGTGTACCAATCCATGCTGCAGCACGCAGAATCCTAAGAGGGGCCCAGGATCCCCGGTCCCTTGTGTACACACATTTTCTCCAAGTTATTCACCAAACACAAATGTAGGTACGTCTATGAGGGGATTTTGCAGCTATGAGTAAGGTCCCATGTCAGAGGACTTTGACAGGGAGACTATCGGGTGGGCCCAGCCTAAGCAGGCGAGCTCTTTCAAAGCAGAGCGTTTTCTCCCACTGGCCACAGAGGAGGAAGTCAGAGAGATTCTAAGGGTAAAAGAATTCGACCAGGGGAAAGTCTCTGCTGCGGGCTTGAGGATGGAGGGGTCTCATGGAAGGAATGAGGGTGTTCTCTAGGAGCGGAAAGTGACTCTGATTAGAGACCCCAGCTATGCCTGCCTAGGCTTCGGAGCTACAAAAACGTGACCTGAAATGGGTGTTGCTTTAAGTCCCCACGTTGGGGATTTGTCACGTGGCAAGAGAGCACTAACACACAAGCCCAGGTCAAGGGGTGTCCCTTGCTGGAGTCATTCCTGACTCTAGAACACAGCAACTTCTCCTGCCTTGGTTGCCCTGCAGGCCGCTCTGCTGGACTTTGAGCCCCACGAGGGCAGGGCCAGCAGTACTGCCTACCTCAAAATTTGGGGCACCTCATAGCACATCAATGGTTAAAATGCAAATAGCAAAACCCTCCAACCCCCGTTCCTGAATCCACTATAGCTACCCCACGCAGCCAGGCTCTCCACGCCCCAGGACCTTTGCCGGTACTGCTTCCTCTGTGTGCCACACTCTTCCCGTGACTAGCTCAGCTCCCGGGCCCCTTTGCTCAGCCATCTCCAACCTCCTTTCCAGGTCTGGATTAGGTGTCCCTTCTTTGGGCTCCTCCGACCCCAGACTTCCCCTCGCCTGGCCCTTCCCCTCTGTGCTGCAATCACTGCCCACCTGTGTCCTGTCTGTGGTTTCCCCACGTGCCCTGTGAGGCTGCAGGTCCAGGAGGGCAGGAGCAGAGTCTTGCTCTCTCGCACATTTCCAGTCTCCCCTGGCGCCTGGCACAGAAGCTGCCTCCATTCACTCTTTCATCCATCCATGCAGCCACAGCTACAGAGCACCTGCCGTGTGCTGGGCCCCGAATGAGCCAAACCCCAGGCTTCACGGAGCACTGGGTGACCGCCCAGGCTATGTTTGCTGAGTGGATGAATGAGCGAATGCTCATTCTGGGGCCAATCACATGAGAAGCATGGAGATGTGTGTGTGTGTGATGTGTGTGAGTGTGTGGGGTGTATGCACGTATTGTGTGTACATGTATGTGTCTGTGGTGTGTGTGTGTATAAATGTGCAGTGTGTATTTGGTGTATATGTGTGTGTGTGTGTTGTGTATGCACATGTTGTGTGTGTGTATATGTGGGTGAGTGTGGGTGGCATATGTGTATGTACGTGCTGTGCATGCGTGTGTGGTGTGTGTGCATGTGGTGTGTCTGCACATTGTGTGTGTGCTGTGTATGCATGTGGGTGTGCATGGTATGGATGCACGTGTGTATGAGTGCAGTGCATGCATGTGTGTAGGACTGTGTGTGGCGTGTATGTGTGTATGCACGTGTATGTGTGTATGTGTGTATGTGGCATGTGTGTATGTACGTGCTGTGCATGTATGTGTGGTATATATGCATTTGGTGTGTCTGCACATTGTGTGTGTGCTGTGTATGCATGTGGGTGTGCATGGTATGGATGCATGTGTGCGAGTGCAGCGCATGCATGTGTGGAGGACTGTGCTGTGTAAGTGTGTATGCATGTGTTGTGTGTGGCATGTGTGTATGTACGTGCTGTGCATGTATGTGTGGTATATATGCATTTGGTGTGTCTGCACATTGTGTGTGTGCTGTGTATGCATGTGGGTGTGCATGGTATGGATGCACGTGTGTATGAGTGCAGTGCATGCATGTGTGTAGGACTGTGTGTGGCGTGTATGTGTGTATGCACGTGTATGTGTGTATGTGTGTATGTGGCATGTGTGTATGCACGTGCTGTGCATGTATGTGTGGTATATATGCATTTGGTGTGTCTGCACATTGTGTGTGTGCTGTGTATGCATGTGGGTGTGCATGGTATGGATGCACGTGTGCGAGTGCAGCGCATGCATGTGTGGAGGACTGTGCTGTGTATGTGTGTGGCATGTGTGTATGTATGTGCTGTGCATGGGTGTGGTGTGTATGCGTATGGTGTCTGCACGTGTTGTGTGTGTGTGTGCTGTGTGTGCACATGTTGTGTGTGTACATGTGTGTGCTATGCAGATGGGTGTGGTGTGTATGCATGTGTTGTGTGTATATGTGTGTGTGTGGCATGTGTGTATGTATGTGCTGTGCATGGGTGTGGTGTGTATGCGTATGGTGTCTGCACGTGTTGTGTGTGTGTGTGCTGTGTGTGCACATGTTGTGTGTGTACATGTGTGTGCTATGCAGATGGGTGTGGTGTGTATGCATGTGTTGTGTGTATATGTGTGTGTGTGGCATGTGTGTATGTATGTGCTGTGCATGGGTGTGGTGTGTATGCGTATGGTGTCTGCACGTGTTGTGTGTGTGTGTGCTGTGTGTGCACATGTTGTGTGTGTACATGTGTGTGCTATGCAGATGGGTGTGGTGTGTATGCATGTGTTGTGTGTATATGTGTGTGTGTGGCATGTGTGTATGTATGTGCTGTGCATGGGTGTGGTGTGTATGCGTATGGTGTCTGCACGTGTTGTGTGTGTGTGTGCTGTGTGTGCACATGTTGTGTGTGTACGTGTGTGTGCTGTGCATATGGGTGTGGTGTGTATGCATGTGGTGTGTATGCACGTGTTGTGTGTGTATGTGTGTGTGGGTGTGTGTGCTGTGGCCCCCGCCGACAGCACAGGGGACTATCCATCCCCTCCCCGTCACCCCCAGCCATCGCCACACAGACCCCTCCCTCCGCCTGGCTTCACAGCTGGAGTTTTCGGGCCTCCTGAGCCGCAGCCGGAGGAAACGAGCCTGCCTCTCCTAAGAGAAAGGGAAATTGAGCATTGTCCCCAAAAGCCATTGCTGACTTAGCGGGGAGAGGAGGAGCTGCCTGAAAATGTCATTTGCAGATGGAATTTTAAAAGGTGAGAGAGACCAAAACAAACCGCAAAGCAGCCCAGGCCCAGGCTCGTAGGGAGCTGCGCTCGCCCCCCCCCGCAGCAGCTGGGATTTCCGTGCAAGGTGCCCTCGCTCCCAGCGAAGAGGCTGCTCTCGCCGGGAAGGCTGCACTTTCTCACTTTCCTTGACTTAGACTCCAGATCCTCCAAGGCAGCTGGGATTTCCGTGCAAGGTGCCCTCGCTCCCAGCGAAGAGGCTGCTCTCGCCGGGAAAGCTGCACTTTCTCACTTTCCTTGACTTAGACTCCAGATCCTCCAAGAGGAAGGATGTCTAGTCTCTGCGTGGAAGGCCAACCATTACTCTGGCTCTCTTCCAGGAACCTGCTACACTCAAAAGCCTTTCTGAATTTCCACGTCTCTCAAAAATCTTGGTGCTATGGGGTGGAGGAAGACCCACCACACTAAATGGCTCTGGGACCAGTGGGGTCCAGTGCGGAGATGGCAGCAGGCCCGCCCAGCAGTCCCCAGCAGTGGGCTCTTCCTTCCCTGCGTCCGATTGCACCTGGGAGACAGGTTTTTCACCCAGAGCGCAGTATACCCACCTCCACTGGGAAGGCAGCGCCCTCGGTGCTGGCAGAGCTGCACCACGGCCAGAGCCTTTCGCAGCTCCACACCTGGGTGGGGGGCAGGGTGCAGGGTGCTGGAAAGAAGCCTGCAGTGAGTCTTGTGGACCCGAGCCCAGGACGCGCTTGCACCTGCACAGCCAGCCTGGGCTGTTCACCCTCCTCTGAGGCCTGGCCAGTGCCCACATGCACTGGCTGCCATGGAGCAGACGGCCGCGTCCCATCTGCACCTCTGCTGGGGCCCCAGATCTGTGCCCAGTGACCCCACAGGCCTTGCTTGGTGGGAGGTAGACAGGGTGGGAACCCGCCTGGCTGCCCTGAGCAGGTGGCACAGGCTCTGGGCAGCGGGTGCAGGGAGCACAGAGCTGGAACTCTGAAGCCGGGCCGGGGAGTGAGGGGCAAGGTGTTGTCCCCTCGGCAGGATGGGGGTGGGCAGAGGGGAACATGGCTGGATTTGGGCAGCTAGAAGGAAGCTTACCCAGGCCCTGCTAGCCTCAGCCACGCTGCTGTGCATGGGCCTTGCAGAACCCCCACAGACAGCTCAGGCAGCGTCCTCAAGGGCCTCTCCCCACGTCCCCCAGGGTCCCACTCCTGTCCACATTGTGGACTTGCTGGCAACATTTTCTAATAAAATGCAAACTAGCAATTGCCTTACTGAAGATTGAGAGGGAAAAAAAAATCACTGTAAACAAAATCTCTGTCACCATGGAGACCATTAAAAATAGATTGCCCACCCCACCCCCTTCTTTCTGGGTAATGTACAGCTGAGTCCCTTCACACCACATTATGATTACTTTTTAATTATGAATAATTTCCTCCTTTCCATAGCAAGATAGATTAACACATAGAACTTTCCAAAGGAAGCCCCTTCGGGATGCGTCTCGACGTGGAAACACAGGGGGTGTGCACCTTACGGCACAGGGTAGAGGCACAGCCCTCTGTGCCTCCTGTCTCCCGCTCTTTTGGCCCGTCCATCTGCCTGTCCGTGTGCCCAGCTGTTCTGGTTCAGGCTGCAGATTCAGAGAATGCAAACACAGGCCCAGGAGCGGGCTTCGTCTGGCTGAGCACAGGAGCTGCTGCTGGAAGCAGGAGGCCGCCCCCACAAGAGGGCAGGTCACCCCCACAAGAGGGCAGGCCTCCCGGAAGACAGTGTGTCCTCAAGAGACTGGCCTGATGCCGTATGGGTTCCCTCGGCTGGGGACGGAGCAGACCCTGGTGAAATGGAGGGGTTTGGTAGCTCCCAGCTGGCATCTGTGCCATTGGTTCAGGCAGCACCCACATGCTCAGGGCTGGGATGAGCCGTTCAGCAACAGCCGGCAGTGGGGCAGGATTGAGATCGAGGCAGCCCTCATGCTGTGTTGGTGGGAGCCAGTTCAGCAGGTGAGGCCATCCCTGTCCTGCCCTCTGTCCCCAGAGGGGTCCCAAACCACCAATTTCCCCAGCTGTCGATGCACATGCCTATCACATGCCTATCACACAGGGGAAGCCACTGCGCCCACCACCATCGGATGCCAATGAAGAGAACCTACACTATAATCACAGGGCCACCAGGCTGCAATTTCGGCTGCAGGGTTCTGAGTCTGGGGAGTTCAAGTGACTTGCAAGGCCACTCGGGAACTCAAGGTGCCCCGTGCCGCCTGGGGGTACCGCCGGCACCAAGGTGCCCAGGCTGCAGCCCAGCAAGCGGGATAGAATCTCTGCACTGTTTTAAGCCCAGACGGGTTCCAAAGAGCTGAACCCCTGGCACACAGAACTCCCCGCCAGGAGGCTGCCCATGCTGGACCTGAGCCATCTTAACATGAGGCTGGGGTCTAACTACTCCTGTGGGTGTTTAATTCCAGGGTGTTGTCAGAGCACCTCCCCGGCCCTGCCCTGGGAGAAGGGGGCAGGGACAGCGTGCGGCATGACCTCGAGGCTGACCCCAGCTGCTGTGGAAGGACTGAGGAAGCCTGGAGGCCCCGGACATTCTAACTGTCCGATATATCAGCACAAAAGATGCAAATGGCGGGGACAGAAACTGCCCTTTCCCCACCCCATGTGTGCATGCACACAGTCTCTACGTTTGCTTTCCAAAGCCACCTGCTGCTCTGGGGGTCACCAGGGTGGGCAGCAGAGCAGCCAAGTGGCAGGACAGTCACACAACTGAATGCAGCTCGGTTACAGGCTGGGTGCATGCAGTGAGTCCTTGGAGGGACATGCACCAGCTGTGACATTCACTCTGTGCCTGGTGTTCAGATGAAACTGCTTGAATCTGGGGACCTAGAGTGAGGCAGCATGGGCCACAAAAAGGGGTCTCCTCAAAGGCAGTCTGCATGCGCTGGAGCATAGGGGGAAGAGAGAGGGACCACAGACCCCTAGAGCAGCCCCCCAACACACACACTGGAGCTAGCTCCTCTCACCTCTTCAAGTGCAGGTGCCCCCCAACCTCTGAGAGTCTCTGCTCCCCTCTCTGTGCCCTGGAGCCCTGAGCTCCAGGAGAGGCCTGGAGAATGCTGGCCCTGTGCCCACTCTGCCTCCTGCACCTGCTCCACGGGACCCGGATGGTGTCCGGCAGTGGAGACCTGCCAGCGCCCCCAGGCAGGACGGGGCTGCCCACAGGTGCCCTCCCAGCCACGGGCTGCCACCTGCATGGACAGGCCTCAGCACACCCAGGAGGGCCAAGGACAGCTTGGGTCCCACCTGTAAGCAGCTACCTGCACCTGCCACTCTCAGGTCAGGGAGTGGAACCTGCGGCCGTCCCTTCCTCAGAGGCTCTCTCTCCCCTGGCCAGCCTTGCTTTGGCTGGGGTCCCTGCTAAGCCACCCCTTCCTGCTCGGCCCAACGCCAGGCCCAACACCCTTCTGTCATTCACAACATGCAACAAGACAGCATCAAAGGGTCCCTGTTCTCACTGCCCAGCCCCCCCATACGTGAAGGACACCCACTGGTTTCAAGACCTGAGACAGCAATGTAGCCCAGCATTTCCACCGTGGCCCCTGCAATGGGGTAACTGGAGGGGAGGAAGGAGGTGCACCCTGGGGCCTTCTGGGAGGAGAGAAGCCGCAGGGGAAGTGGGGGCTGGTCTCCCCGTACCCCTCTCCAGGGGGCCACGGATCAGATCTCAGTGGCCCTTAGAGCCCGTCTGCCTGGGTGCCGACACCTCAGTGCTGACAAGCAGAGATGAAGGCGGCACACACACAGAAGTGTCTCACCATGAAAGTCTGGTGACGCAAATCGGGGACCAGAGGGACTTGCTGTCTCAGAGACTTGGCTCCCCTCCTGCTAATCACCCTGCTGGCAGGTTATCTCACACCTGGCTGGCGGGCGGTGGCAGAACTCACCTGCCTCACCAGCACTGGAGGAATCCCAGTTGCCTCACATGCTGCAGGAGCCTTGGCAGGGTTTCCAGCATGATTGTCACGGCAGGGAGTGGAGGAGGCGGCCCCAAGGCCCCTCCCTGCCAGCCCGTCCTACTCGCCCCACCTCTGCAGAGGGGGCATTTCTCTCTGGCAGAGCGGAAAGAGTAGCAGGTGCTCAGTGCAGGTGGTAGGAAAGGGGAGAAGGGGCCGAGAATTCACCTACAGGTGTTATCTGTACCACTCAGGGGAGAAGGAGAGGAAGTGACAGAGAAGGAAGAGCTTCTCATTGTTTAATTAAGCCACCGCCACCCCCATGTGCAAGAGTCTCTGGGCCCCTCTGCCTCTGCCAACACCCCCGGTCAGAGGCAGGTATGCTTACCCCACTCGGGGGCACCGCGCCTGAAGCTCACAGGAAAAAAGGGGCCTGACTCTGCAGTCCCTGGGGACACCAGAGAGGACACCCCTGTCCTGTTGCAATGCAATCCCTTCCAGAGGCCACCACTGTCCTGGCTTGTCCCTGGGTGTTGAAAAGTAGGCGTTCCCCAAAGCCCTTCTCAGAAACGTACCCAGGCAGGGGAATCCAGACTCAAGGGCCAACGAGCCCCCTCCTGCCCCTAGGATGGCTACTGTCAAAAACACGGGACAAAGTGTTGGTGAGGACATGGGGACACTGGAACCCCCTATCCACTGCTGGTGAACTGCTGGTGGGGACGCGGGTGGTGCAGCCGCTGTGGAAAACATTTTGCAGTGCCTTAAAAATTAAACCGAATTGCCATGTTTCGCAGCAATCCCACTTCCGATACAGATCCGAAAGCATCGAAAGCAGGGACTTGAAGAGACATGTGCAGACCCATGTTCTCAGCAGCATTGTTCTCAACAGCCAGAAGGGGACAGCCACCCACGTGTCCATGAACAGATGAGTGGTCCGTCTATACAGTGGGATATCATTCAGCCTTAAAAAGGAAGGAAATTCTGACACATGCTACAGCATGGATAGAATTTCACATTATAAGTGAAATAACCAAGACACAAAGGGACACATGCTGTAGGATTCCACTTCTACGAGGTCCCTAGAGTGGTCAAATTCAGAGATAGAAGTAGAAGGGGGTCACTAGGGTCTGTGGAGGGGGAATGGGGGTTGGTGTGTAATGGGGACAAAGTTTCAATTTTGCAAGATGAAAAAGTTCTGGAGATGGACGGTGGTGGTGGCTGCACAGCCACACCGATGTATCTAATGCCACTGAGAGGTGGTTAAGGTGGTAAACCTTGTTACATGTATTTTACTATAATTATAAAAAGTTTTTTAAAAGTCTCGGGCTGGGCCGGCCCGGTGGCGCATTTGGTAGAGTGTGGCGCTTGGGAGTGTGGTGGCGCTCCTGCCGAGGGCGCGCTTGGGAGCGTGGTGGCGCTCCTGCCGAGGGTTCGGATCCCATATAGAGACCGGTCCGCTCACTGGTTGAGCACGGTGTGGGCGCAACACCAAGGGTTGCGATCCCGTTGCCGGTCATGGTACGGGCACGACACCGAGGGTTGCAATCCCATTACCGGTCACGAAAAAAGACAAAAAGGAAAAAAAAAAAAGTCTCGGGCTGCCCCTCGCTGGGGATCACCTGCCAACTCCCCCTCCTTACCCGCACCCACTCACACGCATACGTGCACATGCGTTCTGCTTTAAAAGTTGGCCAGATTCTTTCTACAACAAAAGAAAGATACCTTCCCCCGAAGTTTTCTCCATCTGATAATCTCCTTAAGCAATTTTGCAAAGAAGGATCCAAACCACACCAGGCTGATCTTACAACAGGAGGTCCTTGGGTGGGAAAGCTGCTCCCTTCTGCTCACCTGGTACAGTCAAGTGACAGGCTGCAGCCATCAGCCAGGTGCCCACTACCTCTGGCCGAGCAAGAAGAAAGACACACTCAGACCCCCACACACGATGGGGTTAGACTTGTGGCCAGTCCCACACCAGCACCCCAAATCTGTAATGCCCCTTAGCAAGGAAAACCAGGAGAGAAAATCAGAGAGAGACAGACCAAGAGGGAGACAAGACAGAGCGAGATGGACTAGGGCTGTGCCAGGTGCCCACAGCGTCCCCCAAGTCTGGGTGGCAGGTCCACTCTGCTCAGACCTGCCACTTGAAAAAGAGATTCGGGGGGGCCGCCGCGCCGCTTGGGAGTGCAGCGGCGCTCCCGTCGAGGGTTTGGATCCCACATACAGACCGGCCGCTCACTGGCTGAGCGAGGTGCGGGTGCAACACTGAGGGCTGCGATCACGTTGCCGGTCCCGGTCCGGTATGGGCACGACACTGAGGGTTACGATCCGTTGCCGGACACGAAAAAAGACAAAAAGGAAAAAAAAAAAAAGAAAAAGAGATTCGGGAGAGGAATCCCTGCCCAAAAAGTGAGGGAGGGAAGGAAGACATGAATCACTGGGATGCAAACTGGCATAGGGGCTGGGGATTTTGGCAGGGCCATGTTGGCAGGTTCAAAGGAGATGGTCTTGTGCTAACTCAGAGCGGGTCACGACCCACCTACAAATGCATCCTTCTTGAATTTATAGCAATTATAGTCACATTCTGCTAAACAAATAGATTTTACAAGCCCTCAGTTAAATGCAGATGATTATGGCTGCTGGTGTCGAGGGAGCGCATCATCCAAGCTCAGGAGCGAGAACCGCACCCAAGTCCTCCTGCTGCCATGGATTAGCAGGGAGCATCCCCACGGCAGCTGAGCAATTGCCTGTGATTTCCTTTTCCTCACGCCACTTCCCCGCCTCCGTGGGCTGCTCTGCCATGCATGTGCACACATGTGTGTGTGCAGGTTTCAGGCACACGCTGCTGTGAATGGCTCTTCTGCTTACTAAGATATCCGCCCCCCCACCCCAGGGGGCCTCACCCTGTGCTGGGGAGCAGCCCTGCCCACGTCTCGGACCACCCGTGGTGTCTCAGGCATGACTGACGGCTCGATCAATTTATGAGATAAGGGTTTGGTGGTTTTAAACATTTAGTATCAAGATGGAGAAGAATGGGCCCAGGCTACAGTCTGGAAATAAAAAGCTCATTGTAACAGGATTGCCAAGAAACCAAAAACAGAACAAGCTGGAAAATACTGCTAAAACTACAATTTACTTCTCATCAATCAGACCAAACATGAAGCAGAGTACTTTTCTTATGTTCATTCACTTAACAACAGCAGCACAAAACAAACAAGCAAAGACTGTGAAACTGGTGTTCTCACCTTCATTTTAAAGGTAAAAGAAATGGAGGCCCAGAGTAGCTGAAAAAATTTGTCAAAGTTGATAAAGCTGTTGTGTGGGTCTTTTCATCACTGTGATCCTCCTATTCTCACTCATCAATTAAATGTGATGTGGGCCATGTTCATAGGCCTGGGACTGGCCACTGTGCACAGAAGCACAAACTAAGTGAAAGACTTAGAGTGAAAGACTTCCTCTATCTATGAGCTGAGCATAAAAGATCACACACGGATGAGGCTGTAGAAGAGAGAACCATTTTCTATTCTACTTCAACATTTGAACTGATGGTTTGTTTCTACGTGATGCTTAGGCAACACAACAGGCACAAACTAGTCCTTTCACTGGATAAAGCAAGACAACCAGACTGAGTCACAGCTACTTTTTTTTATTAGTGCTATTTATTAAGAGACTAACAACTCACTTGAGAAGTCTGGTCTTGTAGGTAACAGCCAAGGAAATTTGAGGGAATAGGGTGGTTTTTCTTTTCCTTTTTCTCTCTCTCTCTCTTTTTTTTTTTTTTTTTTTTTTTTTGGTGCAGTGGTATGGGTGAAACTGAGAGACAAGTAGCTGCTCCCAAACAACCAAACCCAAAGAGCACGTGGCTCTTGTTATATCTGGCTGGCTCAGCAACTCTCCAAGTTATGGGGCTACAGGGGATACTGTCTAGACCAGTTCTTTTGGCCCTGGGGTTGGCAGAACATAGAACCAGTAAGCCAAGGCATGGTGCAAACATCTCTCTGCATTTTTTTCTGGTAGACAGTCAAGCTGGATGGAAACTAAATCTCAAACAACTACCAAATAGCAATAAACTTGAGAATAAAAAGACTGCACAGGGCTTTCTTCAGTCCTTCATAGACATGTCCTAGCTCTTCAGCTATAAGCATGACATTTCTAAAGTGAATATACTTAAGAAAAAAAACACAAAGAACAATCATAAAGGTGGCATGACTTTTCCAGCTTGAGAATAGTCTCATTTTGTCAACAGGAGTTTTCTAGTCTCAATGATGGCACTAGGATAGGAAAAACACATCAACATAGAATTGAAATAATTTATTTACCACTAGAGCACCACAAAAACAGACATACATCGTGTTAAAATACAGCGTAATTGGTCATCAAAATACAAAACAGCTATTCTTATATTCCACTTTTTTAACCATGCCAACCATAAATTGTACTGCTGCTTAACACATAAAAAATCACTGCCCCACCTGCATACTAACACTTCCCCCGTTCCCTCCCACCTCCCTGCCCTCCCATGGCAATATTTACTTATGGGAAATAAAGACCTTACAGAACCCCAAAATAAAAAAAAAAAGATTCAAGAGATCTTATAGAGTATTTAAAATATTATCAGTGCATTCATGAGGAAAGACAAAATAATACAAAACAAAATGTCATCCTATCTGAGAAAAAAAATACCTGCAGAAATAAAAGTGATTTACACAGAATTAATGGAAAAGTGGAAGAAAAAAAAATAATCAACACACTCAAATCTGGGACTGGGCTATACCCAACACAAAGGTTGTTTACTATTGTGGCATCCCATCTCTTGCTTTTCCAGTTTCCAAACTTAGAAATCAGATTCTTTATTTTAAGTAATGGTCGGAAAATTCAAAAAAAGAAATATACTATATGTCAAACAAGTTCATTTTGGATTCACACTTCACTATGCTTCTCTTTAGGTGAAACTGCAAATATTCCATTGTTTTACCTATTACCTAATTTTTATCTGAAAGTTAAATAAGTGACAAGTGACAAACTGACGTATTCTATGAACCACAACATGAAGATAATTCCTCAGCAGTGATGTGACAAATTGTTTATTAAAGCAAGTTAAACTCCAGCCTCAGACACAGAAAACTCTCGCTTAGAGAAAAGAAAGAATCTTTTGATCATGGGACAATTTGGCTTGTGACTTTTTAACCTTCAAAGAGCATCTATAAAAGCCTTAACTTCAGTGAAATAAGCAAAAAGACTTATGCTGACCTGGATTTTTTCTTTCTTTGAAAAAATCAGCTAAATTGTACATATTTCAATTTCCCCCTGAACCCTAAAAACCCTATTGAAAGAAAAGATGTTTTCTATGAACTGTCTGCTTTTTAATAACAATAGAATTCTGTGAAAACACTGATTAAAGCAAGTTAGAGAAAGAAAACTTTCTAAACTCAGTCACCAAGATTCTGAGTTTCAGTAAGATCCTTAAACCCTTGCTAAAACTAAAACATTTCACCTCAATTATCTATTTATCTGTAATATTCCCCATTTTCCTAACATAGAAGCTTTTTAACATTTGACTTGATTAGTAACAATGCTCAGAAAATGAAAGAAGACCACTGAATTCGAATCTCTCCTTTTCATAAAAAAGAAAAAAACAGGACAAGTGGACCCAGGTAGCTTATGTCATGATAATGGACGACACATACAGCACAAGTAGAGCAAATACCATAAAAATGCATGTGTGGTGCAAGTCAGAGCACAGGGACTTTCCTCAAAAGTACTGGCCAGCTGAAGGAAACACGCGATTGTGAGTGATCACTAAAAAGAGCCCGAATTTTAAGTTCAATCTAAATCATAGTTGACGTTATTACAGAATACAAAAAATATGGTAAAAATTTACACATTACACAGAAAGCAGTTAATGTTTTGATTTAATAGTTTGCAAAAGAGATCTGCAGATGTGTTTTCAATTATGCTGGCTTCTATACCCATCTATTTTAATAATATAGGTATGGTTACATACATCAAAACAAAGGAAAAAACCTATAGCACAGCTATACAGCAATACTAAAGGCCCAAAGTTTGACCAGTACATGTCAAAACATTTCAACATCTCACTGGTTTACTAAACTGACAAAGAACCACTTACAATTAAAAAGAAAAAAAAATCTTACAAACTTATTCTGACTGAAAGTTTCCTTTATTAACAGGCTTTTTAATTTTTGAACCTTACAAGAAGCTTCCTTAGGCAGTTGGTACATAACATGTGTTTTCAGGGTCTTTATCTTAAAGCAGACTTGCTTGGTCATATAATAACTCACTTGGGTTTTCATCCCATTAATATGACCTCTTTTTTCTGGCTCGTTTGAGTTCAAGTTCCTTAAGCCATCCATGAGTTTCTGGTAAAGTATTTGGTCTCCACTTTATACACCTGTTTTATTTTCCAAGGGCAATGAAATGTTCATTATATAGTAACACACAATAAATAACTCACTGTTAACTCTAAGAGTAAGAATGGGAAGGGTGCCTATTGCATAGCAATACAGAAAAATCAAGTGAGGCACGGGGTAGGAACGGTACGTACAGCAACTCCACTTAATGGGGTTTTCCTGTTTTTTGTTTTTTGTTTTTTTTTCCTTTCACATAATTAACACTAACAAATTCTTCCAGTGTTTATTTTTTTTCTTAAAAAAAAAAAAAAGACTTTGTTTCTTGTCTGTCTCACAAAGTAGGTGAAATGCAGAATAAGGCCTTCAACTTTTTTTGTTTCAGATGCCAGTTTTAACAACCAGAACACAAACTTCCGAAGTGTTTGAACTAGTACCGCTTTTTCAAAAATTTTTAACACTGATGAACCAAGGCTCTCTTATGTTATCTTGTTACAAACTTCCTCATTGTCATTGTCGTCATTATCATCATCATCATCATCATCGTGATTTTCATCTTGCCGCTTTCCCAAGGATTTTAGCTGCATTTACAAGACTTTACGATCATGTTAGAAAGCTGTTCGATCTTGGGTGTTTTGCCAATGTAGTAGAGAATGGTTAGCGGTTCTAAATCCTGGGACACGCAGCAAGGAGAAGCAGATGCTTCTGGATTTATGGTATTATATAAGCTGAGGACCTGAAAGGACACGGGGTAGGAGAAAAAACATAGAGAAAGACAAAAAAAAAAAAGGCAACTTCTTAAAAGAACCAGTCCATATTGTTATCAGTCACAGCACTGAGTAGGCAATTGAATTTATTTTTGGTTTATAATTTCCTTTTCTTAACTCTAAATTATGATCAAATTAATATGTATTCTTACCAATCACCTAATTCACCATTTTCCCACAGAATTTTTTTTCATACATCTTAAACAAATGATGCCATAAAAGTCAGACTGGACGAAACTGTTCATTCAACAGATTTTCTCAATTCTTTCAATTAAGTCTTTACTCTGATCACTGCTTTGTTGCACATACTTCCCAAGCTCTTGCCAAACCTGGTCTTGTTTCTACACGACTTCGTAACTGAAGTTGTTTCCTGAGCATATATTTTCAATTCCCATGTAGATTAAGGTTCCCCTCCAGGTCAGAGACTCTACAGACTTTTCTTGTACCTTGTAGCCCTAGTAAGTTTTCTCTGGACAAAATAAGGCTTACGCGCTAGATGAAAAAATGAATACGTGGATAAGTAGAAGAGTAACATCTCTTACTGAAGCGCTCATCACAATTTTAATCTACCCTTGAATATAGAAAAAGAACCCTGCTTGCTATGTGAAATCTTTCTATGTTAAGCGTCTTCTCAGGCCAATTTATTGTCACCTAAACTTTAATTTAAAAAAATAAATAATTCTGTTCATTTACCATTGCTTCATAAATACAATGAGGCTGAAAATGACAAAAAGAAAAAGAAAATCTATATTCTTAATTATTCACTTTCTTACATTTTGCTTCAAAGATAATAATAATAATAACCCTCCATTAGCCTTCCATGTAATGAACGGCAGAGGCTGAATCGGAGGGGCAGGTAGCCAGCACTGAAACAGAATGAAGGGAACGATCTAGAGTGGGTCTTGTGCCTTTAACCCCATTCTAGGTCAAAGGGGTGTGTGACTTTTACTAATGGAAGTTTGTAGGTTCCCTGCAGATGATACAGAGACATTTCCAAGGATACCATTAATGTGTTAGTCAAACAGCAAGTGACCTTTTCCTCGAGATTCACTGTAACTTTTTCAACCTAGGACAGAAGATCTGTTCAGTGCAGCAACACTGACTACTTTATTAAGCCACCTCTGCCTTCTTGGGTAACTGTCCAAACCACATATTTGTGACCATGACAGTTATTCTTCCTCTCTCCTTGAAAAACAAGCATGGTCTCAGCCTTCACACACTCCCTCTATGCATCAGAGAGGAGAATTATGTTTCTACTTGGCAACGGGGCTTTGCCCACATAACAGCTACCGCTGCTGAAGCCCAGATGAGGCAGCCTGGCCAGAGAGCTCAGACAAAGGGACAGGCATGAGCAAGCTCGCTCACATGGCCAAGCACGTGGCCACCCCAGAGTGCCAAAGTCCACAGGGGAGCTGGGAAAACAGCTGAAGGAAGGGGAGCCATATTTGTCACTTTAAACGCCAGCACATGCAGGCACTTACAAATAAATATACTTCATATTCCACTAACACATGACTTTTCATATAAACTAAAGAGAAATTTTTATAATACAGATTGTCTAAAATAATTGATAACCCCCAAGCTCTTGAATTCAGCTGAAAGCATTATGGGATCTTTTTGGCAGCAGATTCATTTTCCTATCCTGCAGTGAAGGCAGTTTTTCTAATGCCTCTTTAATAGTGAGATTTACAGAGGCATAAAGAGCAGAACAGAAACCCCAACGTGTAGCCACATTTTAGGAATTAAACTCAGTAAGACAGAGCAAGTGGAGCCCTGGTTATAAAACAAGGAGACCTCCTGCCAAGCCTTGGTTTGTTCCTAATTCTCTCTTTGATCTTGGGCATCATCTATGTGATGTAGATCCAATTTCTTTTGAAAAATGAAAGGTTTGGACAAGATAGCTTATATGAAGTCCTTTCCATCTCTAAAATTCTACATCTTCAGCCACCAGGAGGAAGAATATGGACAAATATCATTATTACATAGAAAAAGTCTTCACTAATCTGGGCTGGGAACCCCTAGCATGAATTAGCCTTCGAACTTCATTGAAGTAACTTGATAAAATATTTAGATTCTCGTTTACTTTGGGTTTTATTCAAAGAGACTTAGAGATACTAATTTTCAAATAACTTTCACATATGTCATCTTTTTATATTGCACAACAATTCTCAAGTTTGGCATTATTATCTAAAAATAATTTTCAATATAGATGTTCTTTTTTATTCAAAGAGACTTAGAGATACTAATTTTCAAATAACTTTCACATATGTCATCTTTTTATACTGCACAACAATTCTCAAGTTTGGCATTATTATCTAAAAATAATTTTCAATATAGATGTTCTTTTTTGCTGATTGAGGTTCAGAGAAGTTAACTGACTTTCTAATTCTCATACACTAGTAAATCGCTATCCCAAAGCATGAGCTGAAGTCCCCCATGCTCCAGTGCCTGATGGAGGTGATAGGAGATCAATTTTTTTCTTTTTTTTTTTTTTGTCTTTTGTTTTTTTTCCGTGTCCGGCAACGGATCGCAACCCTCAGT
>NW_007731404.1:130866-136429 GCF_000696425.1 Galeopterus variegatus | reverse complement strand
CCCTCGGCGGGGGCGCCGCCGCGCTTCCCAAGCGGCGCACTATCCAGTGCGCCACCGGGCCGGCCCGAGATCAATTTTTTTCGATGGTGACCTGGGTGCCTTCACACCTTAGCTATATATGGCATTATGTGATATATTGATCCAAAAAGGTTTTTGTTGGGTTTTTTTTTTTTTTGGTTTTTTTGGCTACCTATTTATGCTCATAGCTGTTAAGAATATAAAACAAAATTCAAGAAAAACTTCCCTCAAGTTGCTTATAATCAAATTGGGAAGGTGAGACCTATTGTTTAAAACTAATCAGCACTACTTTCTGACTTCACCTATAGACCACATTCTTCCTCCTCATCTAAAAGAATTTCTTCAACACCCATGCACATGTGATGGTGCAGGTGCACTGGGCTAATTACAAACCATTTGAAAATACTGTCAGCAGGTACATACTGGTTACCCAAGAGTAGAAGAGACAAGTTGGTCATACACTTACCCTACTGTGCTGAGTGTCTGAGCTCCATAAATACGGGCATGCTCCAGCACAGAAGTTGGCATTGTACCCTTTCGGCTCATGTATCCATTTCCACCCAAGATCTCTCTTGAAATCAATGTAAAGTGGACGTAGGCAGCAATTATCCTGCACATTTCTGTTAAAAGAAAGAGCAATGGAGATTTTAAAGCTAATTTCCCCTCCCCCCACCTTACACCAAATGAGAAACATGATTCATTTACTTAGTCAACAAACATCTAATGAGCAAATATCATGAGCCAGACTTTAATAGTTACACTGCAATCTCAAGTGGCTTTCATGACAGGGTGTTATGGTGATTCATGGGACTTTTCCCTTATGAGTTCTATCCCCCCATCCCTTGTCTATGATCTAGAAAGCCAAACCTGTACCCTCAAATGACTAGATAGAAGCAGAGAGGTGGCTGGAAGAAGCCAATCTCTTTCCAGCCAACACTGGGAAATCTTGCCATTTGGTTCTACCACCATTTCAAACACAAAACGAATAAAGTACAATGGCTATTTTTAAAGAACCATCTATGGTATTTTCCTGTGAGAATAGATCCTTTATTTCACTGTGTGTTCCTCGACCTAGGAATGAACCAGGGATCAAGAGACATGCTAATTACCCTGATTTGATCATCACACATTGTGTACACATGCATTGAAACTGAAATTCAACTCTATACCCTATACACATATACAACTACCCAGTATACATATGTACCCTATGCACATATACAACTCTGTGTACACATACAAATATGTATAATTAGCATATTTCAATGAAAAAAAAAAAGACTGCGACATGAAGTCTTGCTTAGTGCAACCACTGGCTGTAGCAACCAAAACCTGCTGCTTTGCTTGTGACCTCTGGCATTTTGAGCACTTTATCAGTGAGGACCCTGCTTTGCTCTATATTTCTCAAAACAAACAGCGAGCTCTCCTCTTACCAAACTTGATAAGAAACCACAGAGAATTCGCACTCTCCCTTCAAGAACTCAGGTGGGCGTGGGAAATTAAGTCTTCCTGCCCCATGCCCTCGCTTCTCTCACACCCTGTAGTAAACACATGACAAAGAGCTTCTGCTGCCCCACTGGTCACTGTGACAGAGGCATCACCACGGGTACTCTGAAGAGACAGCGAAGGCTTCATACAGACGCTGGGTCCTCCAAAATTAAAGAGTTGCCATCCCACACCTCAAATAAACTTATATTTGCTTTGGGAAGCAGAGAGGTCATTTTCTTCTTCTGCGGCAAAGCACTTCAGAGGGATCTGGGGAAAAACCTAGGAGGCTAGTTTTCTCTCTTCACTTTGGGTTCCTCACTGTAAGCCTCTGGGAGGAAGATGCTATGAGATACAAGGGATAGAAGAGCTGTCCTGGGGCCGGCCCGGTGGCGCACTGGGTAGTGCGCCGCTTGGGAAGCGTGGCAGCGCTCCCGTCCGAGGGTTCGGATCCCACATACAGACCGGCTCCCGCTCACTGGCTGAGCGAGGCGCAGGAGCAACACCGAGGGTTGCAATCCCGTTGCCGGTCCCCGGTCCGGTACGGGGGCAACACTGAGGGTTGCGATCTGTTGCCGGACACGGAAAAAAGACAAAAGACCAAAAAAAAAAAGAAGAGCTGTCCTGTTCTATACCTGGCCTTAAGCAATGCATTCAGTTCAGGTCACTATGCAATATTAGAAAGGGCAAAGGCAGTACAAGAGTTAACAGATATAATTACTAGTTTTAGTTTTATTTCCTTTACCTAAAGCAATAGGCCGCATCCAAAGCACGCTTCTTCCGCCGGTTGGACTGTTGTGACTCAAGTCTGTAGGAGGGCAATAACATTAGCAGGAGATGTGGGGTCTTCCCACTGGTTTTTTTCCTAGTGGACTTTATAGTTTTCTGATCACCACTGGTATATGTAGAGGTGCCATCAATACCTTGAAAAAATGCATTTGGGTAATAAACATTTAGCTTCACCTTCATCAAATATAATCAGCCATATTTTTTCCTTTGTATATTGTTACAAATAGCAGCAATGACCACTATGGCAGCACCAGCTGGCAACAGTCACTCCCCATGGAAATAGAGAGGGCACCACAGGACTACCACAGGTGACAATGAACACTTCTACATGAGGCGCTTGTGAGAAGGCCGTTGAGTGTCAAAGGCAGAGCTGTTGGTTACGAAATTCACTACAGAAGTCTTTAACCTGCCGTCCAAGGGCGACCTAGGCAGTTTATTTTAGTTGATCCTTAGTTCAGGCTGTGTTCAAACCCTCAACAACTGCACACAGCAGTACAACATGCCTTGTCACTCGCTGGTCCGCATTCTTCCTACGACCACTAAACTCAAAAGACTTTCCTAGTGAATGTAAACTGCAACTTAGCTAAATAGCAGTGAATTAGGTTCCAGTGAAACAGAAGTCGCCCTTACCTAATGCTGTCTTGGGGAGCTGTGAAGAAAGGGCTTTTTCATTTATTTTATGGCATCCCCAACACTTTCCTGATTCCATCCAAGATTTAGAACCTGGACTCCCCAAATCGTGCTCAAGAGACTACCAGTTTAAGCATTTAATCTCTGCACTCTAGAGAATCATGACTAGGTTAGAAACTGAAATAAATCTCTAGACCTCTGGGAGTATTTTCCATGAGCAAGGGTTGCGGTAGCCTTCTAAAAGTGGATGGAGGTCCTGGGTGGTGCCAGCAGGGAAGGGAAATCAGCTCCCTGACCTGGCGGTGGGGCAATGTCGCACCAGCACGTGGGTGCGGACTTCCCTCTCTCCTCTCATTGTCCAACAACCCGCTATCTAATACACAAAGTGACTTGAACCCTTGGGGTTTCCTCATTCTCCCTGACTTTTGGCTAATTTGCTCAAAGGTGAGCATGAGGAAAACGAAAAGCTGGTTATGTGTTTATAAACTTATAGAAGTCTGATGAGGAAGCCACGTGAAATGCTGGGTGCAGTCTAGAAAAGAGAATTGTTCAGATACATGGAAGGTTACTTAGAGAAGCCGTGGCCTGAAGTGACTTCTCTCTCCTGTGAAATAGTGTTGATTTCTGACATTTGGTTAAGGGGATTATCAATAGATCTCCTTAAATGCATGCTATCTTTTTCTATAATACCAGTATAGATGGAGAGTTGGCTTGCTTAAACAATGAATAAAGGGCTTAACTGACTATTTAATAGTTTAAAGGGTCAATGGGTCAGTCAGTCAGTACTGACCAAGTCATCACCGGGCATCAGGCAGTGTACTCTGGGGACCAATACATTTCTTCCAAGCCCTCTGCCTTCATATATCTTTCTCCAACCAGTCTGTTGCCCAAACAAATGAAACTCCCCAAGCCTCACCAAACAATCCCATCTTCACATGCAAATTGACTTTATCTACCATGAAATTATCAACACAGGCCCTTCCCTCCCCCACCTCATATGATCAAGTTTCAGTTACCTGCAAATCTTGCTTCTAGTTCTTCACTTTTATTTGGGATGATGTAATTATTCGATGGTACAAAAGTGCAGCAGGGACAGTGTAAACTTATTTTAAATCCCAGGTTCCTGTCTGGAAAACATTAAGTCAAGGAGGTCATGTGTGTGTGTGTATGTCTATGCTCTTTAATCAGCAATCAATTTACAATAGTGTCTGGCTACTAAACATCAAGGGAGGAAAGGAGAGGGTGGTTCGTACCTTTATGGTGAAGCCATTCGTGAACAGCATCGGTTACATCAAAGGAGAGCCATTCACCTTCTGCTCTCGTTTTCACAACTTTGCTGTCGATGTAGCGCTGGGTTGGAGATGTTAAGTCTTTGGACTTGAGAATCTAGAGGGGGAAGGAGCGAGAGCAAAAGCTCAGTTGGCACACTGACAGCATGACTAAACCAAAACCATTAACAGTATCCCAACTCATCTAAATTTAGTTCCACTCCAGTGTATCCACGTATTGTTGTCTCAATAGCATGGCCACATGCATAAAAACATAACACCAGGCCATTTGCCATGAAAAACAGAGCTACTAAATCAGCTGCATGTTATGATAAAGGTGACAGGCACCATAAAGCCAAGTATCTAAAAGAAAGTGACAGTAATTATTTTACTTTGCTGACATAAGTTTTGCAGGATTTCAGCCATAAATTCTATGCTATTAAGTTAATGGTTTTGTTATTCTGCTTCCCTATTTATTTAATTTGGGGAGCTGGGGTACAAGGAGGGACAGGAAGAGAGATCCAGTCCAAAGGACCCATGCTCACCCTCTGAAGGCCCTGAATTACATAAATTTTCTTCTAATAAAGAAAGGTCCTAACCTTGGTTCCTAAATTCACTGGCATTAAAATATGTGTCCTGCCTCAGCTTTTCAGGTAAGTCTCTAGCAGGGATTTTTACTCTCATTGTGACTTGTTATGATTTATAAAGATAATCCATATCCCACAGACTAAGAATGAATTTGGGCAGGAGCAGTCTGGCACAGTGTGTAGATGAGGGTCTGAAAGCAAGTCATCCTGAACACTGAGGCTTTAGAAAGATGCATTTATTTCACATAGGAGCAACTGCAGTATATTCTTGGGTTTCTATAGGAAGTGAACATTTTAGGTGGTTTGTAAAAATCCTGTCTTGAAATGATACTGTTTTATAAACCAAACCATGATCCTAAGTCTTTTAGAGCTATAGTAAATCCCTACCCAAACCCTGTATCCTGCTGTTTCTCTGTCCTTAGGAGCTCAGGCCCTACCATTTTATGCTACCCTTAGACAGTGAGTCTAACTCTTCTGTGGTCATCTCATCAGTATCTGTTTGGTATCTCCAACAATTTTATAAGCTTCCCCAGGTCAAGGATCATGGCTTCAATCTGATATCACTTCAAAGCACAGCACTCAGCTGAATCAATGTCTATTAAATGACTACCGGGATATCTAAAAGATTTATTAACTCCCTTTAAAACTTGTAAAACAAGAGTCCATAATCTTCCCACTGATTTTAAAATGTGCTTCCATATGTGTACAGGATTTGTGTCAGGTCATTTGGCAACAAATGCTTCCTGAAATAATTGGCATTATAGTAGACTTTTTTTTTTTCTGGGT
>NW_007731404.1:128137-130391 GCF_000696425.1 Galeopterus variegatus | reverse complement strand
TTGTAAAACAAGAGTCCATAATCTTCCCACTGATTTTAAAATGTGCTTCCATATGTGTACAGCATTTGTGTCAGGTAATTTGGCAACAAATGCTTCCTGAAATAATTGGCATTATAGTAGACTTTTTTTTTTTCTGGGTTAAGTAAGTATGAAAAAGGAATGAGGTTCATTCCATTGGACTCCAGAGTGCCCTCATGAATTTTAGACAAACCCTGCTCTACAGACCTGGCCCTATGGTCCAATAAGCCCCACTACATGAAGAGAATCCAGAGGTAATCATGATCTTACCATAGGAAAGTGATGCTATTTCTGAATTAAAGGAAGCAAATAAACATGACTTAAGGGCTGGGCACACTGGGCTCTGGACTTGGAGCATATTATTTCATTCAACTCAAAATATTCCTGTGAGGTAGATTAAAGAAGCAGAATCTAGAAGGTGAAGTAACTCGCCCAGTGCCTCAGTGAAGAAGCGTGGAAAGAGCGTACAAAGCAATCCCAAGTCACCTCCCACTTCACGGCCAAAGTTCTGAAGGCCTAAGAAGTTCTGGGAGTCAGAATTGGATCATGATTCAACTCTTATTCCTTCCCAGATAGCAGAAAACCTTCAGTTACAGAGGCAAAGATTTTTACATAAGATTATAATAAATGCCGGTAGAAGATGGTCGTATGTATACACAGTTAATGCTGACATAAAGTTATACTTTAAAGGTACTGCTTAACAGCAGTCAATCCTGTGGGAACCAAATCTTACCTTGAAAATACTCCTAACTCCCAGTTGGGCAAATAAGACACACTTATCCAATTCGGAATAAATGGTAAAAATAATGGTTAATAAGAAGTTTTCAGGCATTTCCATCTGCCTCATTGGCTAAAACTTAATGATATACCCAGAACTCATTCTTGTGTCTTTAAATACTTCCCCTAGCTGATCTCCAATAATGATACATTATTACATATTTGCTGTGCTCCTAATCAGCACAGTGTACATCTTACTAGTTTTCATATAGCTAACACTTAGACACACTACCTAGAACACAACATTGCTTTCACTGTTGCATTAATTATATATGATATACATCATATAGTACGTGGCTATCTCACACACACAGACACACACACAGTCAGTCTTACTGTCGTCACAGAATTTTTTAAAGAATCACGACCATATTGACCAAATGGACAGAAAAAAATGCATACTGATTAATCTATGAAAATTCTTTGCCTCATAGGGAAGGAGTAAATTTAGATTATCTTGCTTTAAAAAGGGACCAAAGGGAGCAAAGAGACTCTGAGGCTTTTTCTCTTTTTAATATCACTAGAAGATTTAGAGATAAGGGTTTTCTCAACCACAGAGCACTGGTTGGCTCAGATTGTGGACAACTGCATATTCTCCCATGGTCAAAGGTCCTACAGATCTTTTTACTAGTCCAAGTTTCAAAAACAGGCCATATATAAACCACCTAAGAAAGACAGTTACCTACGTACAAAATTCTGAAACAGAGAAGTGATGGGTCTTGTGGGTTTGTTGTCTTACTTTATGGTCAAAGAGTTCTTAAACCCACTTGCTGCAATTGAACTCCATTCTTATCCAGTCCTTAGTGGAAACAGGAAACAGCTGCTTTCCATCACTCAGAGAACATCCCTCATATTCTTGGAGACTATTATTAAGTCCCCCTCAGCGTGCTTGCTTTCTCTCTAAGCTAAATAAACCCAGTTCCTTTAGACCATATTTATAGGGGCAATTTCCCAAACCTTTAATCATTTGGGTTGCTAACAAGGATGAATGATACTAGATAAATGTATTCCTCCTACAGCTTCATGATTTTACTTCAGAACTGTCTAGAAAACCTTCTAATCACATCTCAAAATCTCGAATCTTAAATTGAAAGGCATCTTCTTCCAAAGAATAGGCACAAGCTCTCTGTTCCCTGTTTATCTTCCATTTACTGCCTGCACTATATTAAACCATAAGAGAAGAAGGCATGGGACATCAACCTGCTGCTGTCATCCATTAGCACTTTCTTAAATTCAAGTCTATAAAAAAAGTGGTGAGATCAGTCAGCTTCCCATTCTATTTTAGCCTTTGCTGTCTGCCTTTCTCCGATCTCTGAATAACAAGGGTTTTGAATGTTAAGAGTCATGGATATATATAGCATTGTTGTTGTTTGTATCCACCAGTCACTTGCTTCTAAATTCCTTTATACATTTCATTATTGCAAAGACAATTTAGTTGAATAGCAGAAACTCTCTTTTT
>NW_007731404.1:107567-126800 GCF_000696425.1 Galeopterus variegatus | reverse complement strand
ATACCCAATAGACATGCAAGCAGGAACTCAAACAGATACTTGGATACCAGTGTTCACAGCAGCATTATTTACAATAGCCAAAGGGTAGAAAAAAACCAAGTGTCCATCAACAAATGAATGGATAAACAGAATACAGCATATACATACAGTGGAATATTATTGAGCCATAAAAAGAAATGACATTCTGATACATGTTACAACATGGATAAACCTTGAAGACCTTATGCTAAGTAAAATAAGCCAGGCACAAAAGGACAAATATTGTATGATTTCACTTATATGAGGTACCTAAAATAGGTAAATTTATAGAGATAGAAAATAGAATAGAGGTTACCAAAGGCTGGGGGTAGCAGGTAATGAGGAGTTATCATTTAATGGGTTGAAATTTTCTGTCTGGGATGGTTAATAAAAGTTCTGGAGGGCCGGCCCGGTGGCGCACTGCTACAGTGTGCCGCTTGGGAGCGCAGAGGCGCTCCCACCNGTTGCTGGTCCCGGTCCGGTACGGGCGCGACACTGAGGGTTGCGATCTGTTGCTGGACATGAAAAAAGATAAAAAGGAAAAAAAAAAAGTTCTGGAAATGGATAGCGGTGAGGGCTGCACAACATGGTGGATGTGGTAAATGCCACTGAATTTTATACTTAAAGAATGGTTGAAAGGTAATTTTTATGTTACATATATTGTACCACAATAAATTTTTTTCTCCAATTTTAGGTGTGAGAGAGACAGCTATAAAAGAAATAACAAAAATAAATAATACAATAAAAGCCTAGAGGGATCATGTACTCAGATGCTCAGCAATCATCTTTAAACTTCTCTCTTCACTTCAAAAAAACTAAAAACTAGAAATCATATATGAAGAACCGTGAGTGTGGTTTATGCAGAAGTTATGACATGGATTGTCCATTGGCAGAGTCATGTCAAAGAAAAGTTCTTGGCCTCTCATAAAAAAGTCAGCCTCAGCACGTGAATTTGTGTGTGCAGGTGTGTGTGTGTGTGCATGTGTGTGTGTGTGTGTATATACTTACATATGTATATACACATACAGATATTCTTTTTGGGAGGAGGCAGTATTCATTTTAAGTTAAAAACATTTAAGATTTGCATCATTTCTCTTTCTTATGTTTTTATAATCCCCTGCTTTGATTGATTTTTTTCTTTAAATAACTGACCAACAACCATTCCTGACTGAATTAGAAAGGGGAGCTTCTAATGTATTGAAAATGAGATTTAGCTGTCTCTGGCTTAGCTACCACCCATAATGATATTTGAATGCCACCTTCATTATATTAGTGATATATATATATAGACACCTATATACATACACACACACACACACACACACACACACACATATATACACATAATATATACAGTATGTGTAAAATACCCATGTATTGCCATTGGCAAGGCTCTAAGATCTTTACTGAATTATGACTCCCTATACAAAAGGATTCATTCATTTCTCTGCCACTGGAAAGCAGCCAACCAGGCAGTGGATAGAGGCAAAAGTCACTGATGTTACCTAGTAGTTCGAGGGCAAAAAAAAGTAAAAATAAAAAAGAGGTAGAAGTCTAGTTGCAAAATTAGATCCAGAGAAAACCTTATTCTTAAAGGAACAATACAGTAAATCAACTCAGGATTTCGCATAGACACCAAGGGCAACATCTCTTACTTGCCTATGAGACATTGCAAAGAGTTCTAAGAAAGCATTGGGAATTCAATAGTGCCCCATATTCAGACATCAACAGACCTACAGGAGAACAATTCAATCAGACTTCTAATGGAAAGGGAATTAGCAATAGGGCTGTAGAGAAAAACTGACACTGGGTTAACAACTGTGGGCCCATCTTATTTTTAAATGTATTTAATATTTTTAATGTTTTAAGTGAATTTAATGTTTAAATGTATTAAAATACTTTAAATGTTTGCAGTGACCTGCACAGAGTGATTAACAAATGCTAAATGTTTATGCGCACTGCTAGCTATGAGCAAGATCCTATCAGATTTGCGTGACCCTGAGTCATTAACTTCAGTGTCATGACAAATTAGTATTGGAAAGGCATGTAGAGGCCATTGCTCCTGCCCAATACAATTCATTCTCTAGCATCTTTTTGTCTGAAGACCTTTCATGACAGTGAACTCACTACTTTATGAGAAAGATCATCCCACTTTTGGACAATTCATATTGTTGTGATTCTTCTCTACTTTGGACTTCAAATTTCCATCAACTAGTTTCAGTTAATAATGGTACCCCTGCCGCATGCTTGTATAATCATTGTAGTTTTTCAAGTTTTTAAACAATTTCACATGTTTTTTAGTCTTCATGAAAACCCTGCAGGGTAGACATCATGGCCCTTATTACCCACATTCTATAGGTAAAGGAAAAGAAGCCAGAAGCACTTGGGTATGTTCCCAAATCCCAGTAGGAAGAGCCTGGACTAACATATTTCCCTCTTAATACCAGTGGAGAAGGCTTTCCAGTGTTGTATTTGCTCTCTGGAGCAAGAGGTAAGATTTTATTTCATGTACATGTCAGGCCCCAATCACAAGAGGTGGCTTCCTTCAGGAGAAGGTTCAAGATGCTTCACCATCCTTGTCCAGCCCCTTTTCAATGTCCCTCTTAAAATCATTTCCTCAACAAAATCCAGATACAATCTAGCAGAATACAGGGCGCATACAGGATATGTCACATGCAGAGTGGGGAGTAACTATTGCTTCCTTGTTCTGGTCACTACTTGCAATGCAAACTATTTGATTTTCGCAGCAGCCACATCACACCATTGAGTCATAGTAAATGTTTTGTAAAATAAAACCTTTGTTCTTACACAGAAACTGTTGTTAAGTTGGATTTCCCACCCCCAATCCTTCCTGGAAGGAAGTGGAATAAAGAGAAAAAAATAAAGGAACGCAGGGAGCGCTGGTCTTTCCAGCCCAGTGGTCTCCAACGTTAGCCGTTACACAGAAACTGTTGTTAAGTTGGATTTCCCACCCCCTATCCTTCCTGGAAGGAAGTGGAATAAAGAGAAAAAAAATAAAGGAACGCAGGGAGCGCTGGTCTTTCCAGCCCAGTGGTCTCCAACGTTAGCCTGCATCAGAAACATCTGGAGGGCTCAGTAACATGGGTTCTAAGCCCCATCCCCAGAGTTTCTGATTTAATTGGATGAGATTGAGGCCCGGGAATTTTCATTTCTAACATGTTCCCAGTGATGCAGAAGCAGCTGGCCCAGGGATTCCTCTGAGAACCACTGCTGTAGTCTATGTTTAAATAATTCATTTTTTTGAACACAAATACAAATCATACATAAAACTCTGTTAATTTTGAACTTCTTCTTTGACCTAGTTTTGTAGAATGTGTCTGAATGTTAAGTTGCTATTCAACATCTAAGCTGTCCTTCCTAGCCACATAGAACCAGCAACTGCCCATCCAGTGTCTTCATCAATCTGATGATAACAATGTTAAATGTCACAGGGTGAACATTGCTAGAACCTGTTGCTGGATCCTTAATTACGTCCTTCCCGGCCAGCTGTTTCTTTAATCAACACTATGGTATGTTGTATACAAGAGAAAAAAGTGGAATTTCACTAGGGACGTGAATAGTGAGGCCTGGTTCAGGTGAGGAATGCTGCCCATCGGGGCCACCTGACTACTGTTCCATTTCCTCAGTGGTCCCTCAGGTTCTTTCAAGAATCCATAGGGATGTGCCAAGTGTCTTTGAAAATCATGAGTGTAGTGAAAAGGAGCATAGGCTTCGGAGTCAGGCATATTCAAACTATCACTTACTGGATCTGTGATTTTCTCATTTACAAAAGGGGATAATAAAATGCACCTTGCATGTTTGTTGAGAGAATTAAATGCCACAGAGTAGGGAACTCACCACATTGCCTGGTATACAATACATGTGAATTCTTATTATAACTATATTCCTTACCTGTCCAAACCCTCCACAGGTTTCCTAGCAAATAAACTCCAGATTCCTTAGTTTAGTATTTAAGACACACCTTGCCTTGCCACCAATCTATCTTCGTAGACTCACCTTTCATCCCAGGAAGGCTTATCTAAACAATAGCCCTAAAACACGTATGAGGGTACTTCAAAAAGTTCGTGGAAAATGGAATTAAAAGATAATATGATTCTTTCCATAAACTTTTTGAAGACAAGGTCTTCATACTACCTTTTAATTTCATTTTTCCAAAAACTTTTTGAAGTACTCTCATATATTCCAAACTCTGTTTTTAGACTAGTAACCCTATCAAAATGCCTTCCTCCCTCTTCCGATTTTTACCTTAAAAAATCCCAAATGAAATCAAACCCCCCCAAAAAAAACCTTTCCATTTTCCAAATCCAAACATAAAGTCCAGCTTTTCAGTGAAATGTTTACTTTCACTCTGAAGTCAGATTTGTTTCCTAGCTCCCCACGCATTTGCTGGGTGTGCTGAGCATAAGGCCACTTGCACACAGAGGCTTTGAGGGTAACCCCAAACACATGTAAATATCCATTTCCTCCAATGGGATATTAAGCTCCTAAAAGATAGAGGGAAACATAAACTCATTTAAATCTCCACAAACCCTTGTATTCTAATTTGCTGACACTAGCAGACAGGGAATACATATTCATCGATTTAATGTTGGGAGAATCTGACTCTCTGAGTTGAAATCCTGATCATACCAACATTTCCTCTCACACCAACACAGCATGCACCCAAAGGTACTTCTTGGCTTATCCACGGGAGGAACAACTGATTCTCCAACACACCATCCCACATGCACATACTGCAAGGCTTTCATTGACTGTGGAGAAGCCTTCTGCCCCTCATGCCAAAAAAATAACAGTGACAACTAGAGGCACTGACATATTTCATACAATCAGTTAATTTGTTTAGTCATTCATTCATTCACTGAATAATTGCATCTTGTATGCATCTGAATCTTGATTTATTCATTTGTTTGAATTTATTCAATAGCTCACATCCTCCAGTTTAGTTCAATAAATATTAAGTACCAGCTGTGAGCAAAGCATTACACTTATATCCCAGGACAATAAGATGGCCCCTGTCCTTAAAGGACTTCATTGAATAGTAAGGGAATATAGACACCTCAACAAAGATTTAAGAAAATGTGTTCGTAGGGCACAATGAGGTCACAGAAGTGGGACATCTACCTAGCTCATCCCAGAGCATGGAAAGAGTAAAAAGATAGCTATGAACATTTGAAAAACTGGCAAGGGTACTGGGCACTAAGAGAGCACAGTCCAGGCAATAGGGATGTGCTGGCTCATGAGAAAGGGAACAAATAAACGCATCTTGCTTTTTCCTCTGTGCCCTCTCATCCTGTCTAAACTCTGCATACCTGGGCTTCCACAGAGCACCTGACAGGTGTGTTGGCTTCCTAGCGCCCACACTACCACAAAGCACCACAAAATAGGAGGCTTCGAACCACAGAAACTTATTCTCTCACAGATCTGGAGGCTGGAGATCTGATAGCAAGGTGCTGGCTGGGCCATGCTCTCTCCCAAGCCTCGAGAGGAGGATCCCTTCTCACCTCTTCTAGCTTCTGGTGGTTTGCAGCCATCTCCGGCATCCCTTGGGTACAGCTGCACAGCTGCAGTCTCTGCCTTCGTCTTCACACAGCATTCTGCCTGTGTCTCTGTGTCTTCACGTGGCATGTTCTTATGAGGCCACTGGTCACCTTGGAATAGGGACCTGCCTCCTCCAGTATGACATCATCTTAACTAATTACATCTGTAATGACCCCGTTTCCAAATAAGATCACATTCTGAAGATTAGGAATTCAACATATCTTTTGGGGGAAGACACAACTCAGCTTGTAACAGTCGGTATTCATGAACTCTACTGTGTTGAGTATGTTCTAAACGCTCAATCTAACTGTGAAGTCCTTAAGAACAAAGAGCGAACATCCTTTCTCCTTCTGCCATCCCACAGTCTTCTCCACTGTAGTTTACACGATCCCTGCTTGTTAACTTCTTATTAACTGACAGACTCCATTAGAAAGACACGCTTGATCAAGTGGCAAATAAGCCCCTGAACAGTCTTCTGTAGTGACAGATAAAAACCACTTCTTGGAATTTCACATAGACCCACACACCCGCCACAGAGACTTTATATATCAAGGATGACAGAAGCAATCATCAGACAGTGTAAGGCATTTTATACTGTATTTTACCGTTTCTACTTGATGTATTTCATCGTGGCAATGAGGGAGAAGAAGCAAGAAAGACAATTTCCAAGTGACAGAGAGTGGGGCTGTGTAGAGACTCAGGACTGCATAGAATGGCTTTCACTCCACTGAGGCACAAACGTAGCTCTCTCTTCCTGTTTAACTGTCACGTCCCTGATCATGCTGGGTCACTTGGGGATGCCTAGCAAAGTGACACACTGCATAATTATCCTTCGGAAGTGGCTGAACAACCCAGTCCTTATCTTGCTTCTGCCATCGCCATGTCCTGTAATTGCCATGGCTCCTTTGTAATTGCATCTCTCTGAGAGGGCATAAGTCATGTACACCTGGCAAGAGCTTTGTGACATCCTGCATAGTCGGCTCCCATGAAACACACATCAGCTTCAGAAAAAAGAAGCACGTGAAAATATAATCTTTTCAGAGCTCAGATAGCTACATTACTATGTCAATAGTCTCTTTACCATACATAGTAATGCACAGTGTTATGTGCCAATGTTACACATACCCGTGTGCAGTTATGATGAAGGACGGTATACATAGATCTTTAATGACCTTCACAGCAATGTCACCAGATGTCTTCAAGCTACACATGTGCACGTGCACACACACACACACACACACACACACACAGGAAAGTCTCTCCTCTGTGATGAAAACACCTTATAATTCTCTATTGTTTCCTTCATTTTTTTTTTTCATTCTCTACAGATGGGCCTTTGTGCTGACTGCCATGTACACAAACAAGTAAATTCCCTTCTACAGGTCTAAGGGATGAAGGAGTCCTTTGTGTGAGTGGAAGGTCACTCAGATACTGCGGCTCAATGGCATTCATAAGACTGTCATGCGTAAATCACACAGCAGAGAAAAAGATTCAACTGGACTAAAGTCACATTGGTGCAGGCAAGGAAAAAGAATGCACAGTACAGCATTAAATGGTAGACTCTGAAGGAAAACTAGTCAAGACCATAGTATCCTTTTCTTGCCTGAATTCCTACAGGCCTTGAGGCTGCATCACACAGCCTAATGCTGTGGATCCAAATTCCTGTTGTTTCTTGGTGTGGAGGAAAAGTTCCACAACAAGACTGTGAGCTCCTGGGGCCATATCTTGTGATTTTCTTATGTGACTTCCCCTTCCAGCTCCACTCTGACTGGACGCTCGCACACATGTGCTGGGGGACACACTTCCAACACCCCTTTCCTACATCCTGACACCTAAAACACATAGGGCCTGTGCTATAATTTAAGTCCCTTCTTATATTCGGCTGAGCACTTTAATGTAGGGGTGTGGCTATAAAGTAATAAGCCTAAATTAATTAATTAATGAGCTTAGTCTTTCTACAAACACACAGAGTTTATGGGTTATCCAATAATTTCAGCTTTGTGAATTTATTACATAACATCATTTGATTTTTTTTTACCTATATGTGGTTATTATCTACTTCGCCAGAATTAGCCATGAATAAATGACAAAAATGGGAAGATAAATACATTTCTTTGCTCATAAATATTTAGAGAGATATCTTTAAAACACATGTAACAGAATTTCCAAATCCAAATAAATCAGTGATGTTTCTTAAAGGAATCCCCTCATGAAGTTACTTCCTTATTTTAACAATGCTCCTTGTGGTTGTTTCTTTTTTTTTTTCTTTTTTAAAATATTTATTAATTTATTATTATTATTATTATTATTATTATTTTACATTCTAAGATGTTGTTACAGAGCAGTTTGGGAGGGGGGGAAACAGGAAAGGGAAAGGAGATAGGTTGGGTGGAGGAGGAAGGGGGGAATGTTGAGGCCCGTGGCACCCCCCTCATTCCAGCAGGGGAGCCCAGGGGGCTTCTGGAAGTGGCTCGGTCATGGCTGGTCTTGATACAGACTTTAAGGGGGCATGGCTGAGGCCCTCAGCCCTCCCTACACCTGGGCTTGGAAGGCTGGGGGGCTTCCAGTCCTTCTAGGTTTGTGCTGTTAGACCTTTATTGGGTAATATCAGAACTTTGTCTCTGATCTGTAGGTTTTTTGTTTTTTTTTTCAGTTCTGTATTGGATTATTTGCTGTTCTCACCACTTAAACTCTGCACTGGAACTAATTAGTTGTCTTTTGGCTACTTCTAAAATGGAGGAACTTCCTGTGGGGACCAGCACTTGAGCTCTGTGGTTGAGCTAAATTGCTGCTTTGCCGCTGATTCCCTGGGGAAGGCTTTTTGTGCAGCTCAGGTTTTAATTGTTGACCTTGTAAGCACTTCCCAGTCTTGTGAGGTCTGATACACCCAGGCTGTGTGGAAACTCTGATCTGGGCCTGAGTCTTTTCAGCAAACTGCACCTCTGCAGTTCTATATTCCTGACCAGTCTCCACTGAGTGCTCCTGTGCTGACTGGAAGGAAGATCGGCTGTCCATGCTGTGCCCCAGTGTTCCCATGGTGGCCCATCTCCCCATCGCCCATGCTGCAAACACTTCCCACAGGACAGGCCATGCTCCGGTTCCTTGCGGTGACTCACTGGCCTCTGAGTGGCTCCTTTTTTTCCATTATCTGTGGCTCCTTGCTCCTATGTGGGTCCACAGAAATCCTGTTCTGTTAGTGGTCTTGCTGGCCTGGGGGTGCTACCAAGGCCCTCTTCTCTGCTGCAGCCTCCAAGCAATTTCATCCAAAGGGCACACCTGTGGCTTTTGCTAGTTCTTGCTCTGTGCACTCACCAGGGCCAGCCTTGAAGTGGCCAGGGCTCAAAATGGTGGGAGCAGTTCTTTTTTTCTCTTATCATGGCTTCTCCTGCCTTCATGAACTCCATAGGTGTCTCCTCCTCTTCCTCTGAGCTCTAGTAGCCCCAGCTCGACAGTTGTTGCTTTATAATAGTTGTAAATTGGTTGATTATCAGGGAGGGTGATCTATTCTGCCTCTATTCTTCCATCTTGATCTGCAGTCTCTGTAGTTGTTTCTATTTTGATATTTTTCTTAAATTCTCTGGAAAGCATTTACTGAGCACTCTCTATGCACCTGGCACTGTTCCAGGAGCTCACCTCTAGAGGTGGAGATGAGACCATGAACAACATCGAGATGGAGTAGAAAACCAAGTTGAGCAGATGATGGGAGTGCCAGAAGAAAAGGGCAGGAGGGAGCAGGGACAGGACACGCTGGGAAGAGGCACCCTGAGGGGGGAGGCAGGGTGGCCAGGGAAGGCCCCCCTGAGCAGATGACATTTGAGGAAAGACCCGTGAGAATGAAGGGAGCAAGCCATACGATGGCTGCGGAAGAGCATGCAGCAGAGGAAATAGTGCCACTAGCCCTGAGAGGAGCGAGCAGAGTGTTTGAGAAACAGCAATGAGGCCAGCATGGCAACCACATAAGCGAGGAGGAGTCATGCTGGGGGCGAGTGAGAGGCAGGTCAGAGACAGCCTCATAAGGGACAGGGAGGATGGGCTCCAAGTCAGTGAGGGAAGAAGCCATTGCAAGGCTTTGAACAGGAGATTGGGATTTGAGAACATACCACCAGGGATCACTCTGTCTACTCTATTGCAAACCACTTCTAAGGGGGCCAGGGAGAGCAAGTGCAAGGCCTCTGCAAGAGCCCAAGTGACAGAAAACTGTCTGGACAAGAGCAGTAGCAGCAGAGCTGTGGCAAGTGGTTGGCTTTCAAATAGATAAATAAAATGAAGAAAATCAGCTAAATTATTTATCATCTTCCTCTTCACTAGAACTTTGGCAGTTTTCAAAAATCAATGCTACCTTTCAGAAATCCAGATTTGTCCCCACTGAAGGAATTCTCACGTATGTATGATAGGCTCTGAACACAGCTCTAGAACAGGAGTTCCAGGAGATAGTCTGAACCCTGTTGGCACTGAGAAATAAACATATATCCTCCCTTGGAACAAGTTTTACCCCAGTGGAGATATAGAGGAGTTGGCATACTGAACATGTGCAACATGAAAAAAAAAAAAGCAATCTTGTTAAAAATCAATTCAGGAAGGATATATCAAGGCTATCTGTGTGGTGGTGGAGCAGAGAGAGGTAGTCATGGGACAGGGGATGAGGTAAAAAGACACCCTCATTGGGGTAAGTCACTCTAATTTTCAAAAAGAAAAGCAAGACACATCATAGCCCCCAACCCACCACTGCTATCCCTAAAGTCTTGATAAAGCAAAGACACACGGTGATAAAATAATGGCTGCTCACCTGAACCCCATTCCACTGATAACAGGAAATGGGCCTGCAGTGGATTGAATGGCTTTCCAATTCCCTAAAGTCTTGATAAAGCAAAGACACACGGTGATAAAATAATGGCTGCTCCCCTGAACCCCATTCCACTGATAACAGGAAATGGGCCTGCAGTGGATTGAATGGCTTTCCAATGTCACTGAAGCTTGGTCCACACTGTAACTGTCAATTACACTAATCCTATCAGCGTAATTGAACGGTGGGGCCTTGAAGAGGTGATTGAATTGTGAGGACCCTGCCATAGTAAATCGTTTCATGGTGGTCCTGGGCATGGTTCTGAGAGCTTTAAAAGGAAAGTGCATGAGGAGCTGTCTCTCTCTCTCTGTTCTGCCATATTCGCCATGTGATACCCTGAGTTGCTGTAGTCACCACCAGGACAAGGCTCTCACCAGATGTGTTCCCGGGACTTAGGGCCTCTCAGCCTCCAAAACTGTAAGCAATAAATTTTTTCTTACAATGTGCCCAGTTCCAGGTATTTTGTTATAAGCAACAGAAATGGACTAAGACAGGGCCAGACCTAGTCCAAGCAGAGATGACTGATGCCATCATGGACTAGTTTTATAATCATAAGCCAACTCTGGAAGAAAGATGAACCACGTTCTAGATGACAAGAAAAATACTGGCGGTAATCCACTCCTGCGTCTAATGCACCAACACTTCACAGGTGCGTTCTCCTCACAGTAACTCATCAGACAGGAACAATTATCTCCATGTTATGATAAAGAGCGAGCTCAGAGAGATGAGTGATTTGTAAGACCAGAAAGCGTAAAAAAGGTGAGGACAGGGCTGACTGGCTGCAAAGTTCCTCTCCTTTCCCACTCTGAGTGGCTCACCAGCAACAGAATGAGACCCCACAGCAGAGCAGTGGAGAACATTCTTGAAGGAGGCTCTGCAGCAAACTCCTGGGACAGCAAACAAGAACCCAGACCCTGCGGCCTAAAACCCTGCGGCATAAGGGTGAGGGCGCGCTTTCATTTTTAAGAGATTTTGAGCAGATCGTAAATTGAAGAGACTGTTGCTTACAAAAGCTCAAGCTGAATGCTTCAGAAACTGTTATGATAATAATAATAGTAACCATTGAGGAGACAGAGGCTGTGCTAGGAGTTTCCAGCATTATCTTTAGGCCTTAGGAAATCTTTGCCAGGTAGCCGCTTTGTCTGCATCTTCCTGATGTGGAAATAGTCTGTGACATGACTTCCTCAGACTCGCCAAAGGGGCAAAACCATGCTTTGAACTCACCCACACTGCCCAACTCCAAAGCCTGTGTTCTTTCTGCTAGTAGGGTCAAGTGGTCAAGAGCCTGGCCTCCGGGGCCAGACTGTCTGGGTTCAAATCCTGCCTCTGTCTCTTCCTAGCTGCCTGACCTGGGCAAGTTACTGAACTTCAGTGGGCCCCAATTTCCTCATCTGTAAAATAAGGACAATAATAGAACCCATTCACAGGGTTATTACAAGGACTAAATGAATCAATATACGAGAGGTCTTCAAAAAGTTCATAGAACAATTTGTATTATCCTTTAATTCCATTTTTCCACAAACTGAAGTACCCTTGTATATAAAGCACTTAAAATCGTGTCTAGCATATAGTCAGCACACTATGCCATAGCTATAATCATCAATACTGATACTGAGTCACGTTACGAACAAAGAGCAATCGGATTATTAGTTACTGTTGTATAGTCATTAACATTTCTTTAAATACCGTGGGAAAGGGATGCTGTTCACACCACTTCTGGGGTCCTGTCTGCTCACAAGGTTAACAGACTCTGGGTAACGTCATCACCTGATAGAAATGACGACAATCCAATTTCCTTAGGAGGCAAGCATGCCATTCGATCACTTTGAAAAAAAGCTGAGATATTAATAGCCTGTGCAAACAAAGTGTTTATTATACCTCATGGCTTTTTTAAAAAAAAACGGGTTACTATGCTGTGTATGTCTCCAGCACGGCGCCGGGGCTAGGATCTGTATTAAGGGGATTGTATGCCATAAAATTCTGTACAACAGGAGCACAGTATAAATTTTTTTTCAGTAGCACTTTTTGCAAGTCTAATTTAACAGACAGTCAGCTTGTTTGGCTGACCTCTTTTTATTTTATACCCCCTTGAGCAACATGAGAAATGAAAGCTGAACTCTGTGTGCATGTTTGGGGTTAGAAAAAGGGGGCAATTTTCATTAACCATTAGTGCTGTGCTGCCTGCAATGACAGGAACCTCACCTTTCAGTTCTGCAGCATTAGAATCCCTTAAAAAGCAGGCCTAGGCCATCTACCTTGAACTTTCACTGTAAAGCCTTAGGAATGTGCATTTTTAAATATTCTGCAAAGATGATGTATATGGAATGTCCATTAAAAACAGCTAATGATTCATTCCTCCCTACTAAAATCCATTATTTATTTGTTTTGTTTTGCAAACATCAATTCACCCTTTCATTCCCAAATCTGAAAAATCATTTAATATTTACTATATACAGCTTGAAGCCAAAAATAAAGTGGATAGAAACAGCTTAGGATTTAGATACTGTTTTATACATCTTTGCAACTGATCTCCTCTAGAAATGAGATTTCATCACATCTGACAAGCTGATTATCGTTTAAATGCAAATTCAACTAGGTATTAAAATCCAAGAATAGAAGAAAGAAGCCAGAAGAAGCAGGACAGGATTTATGTTATTCTCCTTTGTCAAAGTTCTGATAGAGTATTCTGTAGGGGTTGACAAGCTGATTATCGTTTAAATGCAAATTCAACTAGGTATTAAAATCCAAGAATAGAAGAAAGAAGCCAGAAAAAGCAGGACAGGATTTATGTTATTCTCCTTTGTCAAAGTTCTGATAGAGTATTCTGTAGGGGAGTTCCCTTGCAGAGCGAATGGTGGCTTCACTCAAAGCTGATGTCCTACTTCCCTGTGGAAATGAACAGTGCCAGCGCCTTCTAAGGCCACAGTCTAGAAATCTAAGGCTCCCTTTAAATCCACCAAGCTTATTTCACTTCAGCACATTCATCTTCTACTGATTACATTCCACCAAGCTGTCCAGCACCAACATTTGTGGCCTCATGCCAGCCATGTATGAGAAGATGACATTTTGGTGGCTTTTTCTCCCCCCCCCAGTACATCACTCTGCATCTGCAGGCAGTTACTTTGTATGATTTCATTCAGTGGTCTGAAGCTAATAAGTTAATCTTAAAAGCACCAACATTTGTGGCCTCATGCCAGCCATGTATGAGAAGATGACATTTTGGTGGCTTTTTCTCCCCCCCCAGTACATCACTCTGCTTCTGCAGGCAGTTACTTTGTATGATTTCATTCAGTGGTCTGAAGCTAATAAGTTAATCTTAAAAATAACCTTGCAATTGACTTTCACAGGTAACTCAGTAAGAGTCAAAGATACAGAAGTCAAAACCTAAGAGGTGACAGGGCTGGAGAGAGGTAACATATAAGGAGTGGCCACTCTCCACCAGGAGGTTACACATGTTGTTAAATTTTACCCTCACAACAAACACCAGGAGAATCAGAAATTATGAAGAAAACTCAGCTCCAGTGAACTTGCCATTGAGCACTGCACCATGATGCTCATAGGATGACAAGAGAACACAGATGTAGCTGCCAACCCCCAGGGTGGCAGTGCGCACACTGAAACCCAGTGAAGGTAGCTGTGATGTAGCACTTTGCATACTGATTAACCACACCTACTCCTGTCCCCATCCAATGTATTCCAGTATCCCTGCAATACAAATGGTTGGGCTCAAAGGAATCCCTTGATCCAGGCAGACGGCTCAGCTCCTTGAATTACGTGTCTGCCTGCTCATGGAGCCCAACCAAAATGGCAGGGTGCCCCCAAATTCTTACACCTCCCTCTCTGGCAGGAATGAGTTCTGAAGTATTTCTCTAGATTCTCCAGACTTTTCTCAAGAAATACCTTGGGTTATTACTAGGAAGACGTACTGCTGAGACACCCTTCACATGTCTGTTTCTGCATTAGATCCTGAGCCGCTGGGAGACGGAGGCTGAATCTGACTTATCTGGAGATAGCTGGCACCAGGTATGGTGCTGACCCCGGGAGGCACTCATCCAAGTTGTGTGGGTCAGTGGGACAGATTACAGATGGCTGCAACTCCTTTGACACACCTCCCATGGAGAGATGGGGTCTATTTCCTTTCCCTTTGAATCTAGACTTCCCTGCAGCTCATTTGACCAATAGAGTAATGTGGAAGTGATACTGGGTCTGGTTTTTAAGAGGACTGGCAGCTTCTGCCCTGACACTTGGACCCCTGAGTCTCCATGTAAGAAGTCTGACTACTCTTCTGGAAAGACCACATGGAGACACCTGAGATTACCTGGAGAGGAGAGGGGCCCAGCTGAGCCCAGCCTTCCAATCGTCCTGTTAAAGCTCCAAGCATGTGAGTGAAGACATTACATATCCTCCAGGCCAGCCCAGACCATTTGGTGGTACCATCCAAATACCACCAAGTGATCCCAGCCAAAGCCACATGGAGCCAAAGAACATCCCAGCTAAGCCCTGACCAAATTTCTGACCCACAGCAAAATCATGAGATGTAATAAAATGGTTATTTACTTGAGGCCATAAAATTTGGGGCAGCTTGTTTCACAGCAAATAGATAGCCAAAACAGTAGTAGGAAACTTATTATTCTAGAGACGGTAAGGCTTTAGATAATTGGTATAAAAAGAGTGTGAGTTGGTGAGAGCGAGATAGAAATACCGGGGAGCTCCAGTCCTCTGAGGTAAACATAAGTATTCTTTGGTGGCTCCCAAAAATTCTTTAGGGCCATGAGGTTATAGGTACCCTTAAAGTCATAACCTCTCCAGGCCTTCTTTCTTCATTTGTGAAATGGGTGATTTATCCCACTCCAAGACGGTGGGTGACCCTGCTCAAACAGGACATGCTCCACTTGAAGAGGATTCCCTTCTGATTTTCCCTCTCTCTGCATCATAACTCTGGTCATGATTTTAATCATAAATAAAGGGGAACTTAATCAAAGAAATATGTATTCAAATTCTCAAACAGGCTGAGAGCTATAAAGACTACTGTGGGTTTGAAGGCATCCCAGAGTTTTATCTGAGAATATTCCGATGAAGGCTGCCTTTGGCATAAAGCTTGAAAAACATAGCATGGATCATTCCTATTTGGAAAAATTGTTTTTATATTTTTTCTCCTCTTTCCCTTCATCTGTCAGAGGGTTTTATCCATCTCATATTCCCTCCACTACTGGTATACATTTGAAGTCATATCTGGATCACACCAATATATGCTATTTAGGGTCTGTTAACATGACAGAGGTCAGAGAAAGCAGGACAGTAAAATTTTATTTTAGTGCCATTCATCAAAGTTCTGACAGAATATTCTGCAGAGAGCGGGGAGTAGTAAGAACCTTGAGTTGCCAAGCATTTTGGTTTTAGCCAAGCTAAAAGTGACTTCCAAAGAAGCTCAAGTACCCTAACTTTCACAGGCAGGGAAAATCAATAGAACTTCACAAGCCTGGTCAAGACGACCCTGAGCTCACTAACAGAATTGCTCTTAGAATACACAGCCTGGTATTCTGACTCCAGAAAGAGTATCCGGATACATTTTATAGAAAAGAATGACCCAAGAGTCTTAGGATATGCCTGAAATCTGCGATTCACAATTGAGAATGGGGAAATCCAAATTGAAGTAGAGGATGATCACATCCAAACCACCAGGAGAGCTTTCTGAAACATCTGGTCAGAAGCAGAATCAGAATCTCCAGGAAGGAAGCAAGGTAAAAGTCCTTGTAAAAGCTCCCTGAGAGCTTCCACACTTGGGGGAGTGCTTGCACTCACACGTGAGCTCACACACATGTACATGCACACATACATACTCTCCCCCTACCTAAAATTAATGTCCTGAGAACTTGTATTAAATCATCCATACAACCATCTAAACACCTGACAACCTATTTATACTCACTGATAGAGTTTGGGTATGCTGTCCCGCAAAGCTCACGTCAAATCTGATCCCCAATGTGGCAGTGTTGAGAGCTATTTGGGTCACAGGGGTGGATCCCTCATAGATAGATTAATACCCTCCCTGGTGGGAGGGTGGTAGTGATTAAGTTCTTGCTCTATTAGTTCCCATGAGAGCTGGTTGTTTAAAAGGACCCTGGCACCTCCCCCTCATTCCCAGCCTCTGAAACCATAATCAATAAATTTTGTTTTCTTACAAAGTACCCAGTTCCAAGGATTTTGTCATAGCAACAGAAATGGACTAATACAGAAAACTGGTACCAGAGAAGGGGGGTGTTGCTTATACAAAGCCTTGAAAATATGGAAGCTGCTTTGGAACTGGGTATTAGAAAAAAGTTGGAGGAGTTTGGAGGACTCAGAAGAAGAAAAAAAGATGAGGAAAAGTTCAGAACCTCTTAGATACTGGTTAAATGGTAGTAAGCAAAATGCTGGTAGAAATATGGACAGTAAAAGCCATTCTGAGAAGATCTCAGATGTAAATGAGAAGGGACTTATTGGAAACTGGAGCAAACATCATCCTTGCTATGAACTGGCAAGGAACTTGGCTGCATTCTGTTTATGCCCAAAAGGTCTATGGAATGTGGAACTTCAAGGTGCTGACCCAGGGTATTTGGCAGAAGAAACTCCTAAGCAACAAAGCATTCAGGAAGCTGCATGGCTACTTGTAACAGCCTATGCTGAGTTGTGGCAGCAAAGGCATGACATAAAAACAGAATTCAAAAGGGAAGCAGAGCCTAAATATTGGAAAATTTGCAGCCTGACCATGTGGTAGAGAAGGAAAGAGCATTTTCAAGAGACAAATTCAAAGGTGCAGCAGATAGACTGGTTGCTAAAGACATTTGCATGGCTGTTAGGCAGCCAGGTGCTAATAGCCAAGACAATGGGAGAAAGGCCCTGAAGGCTTTTCAGAAGTCTCCAAGTGCATCCCTCCCATCACAGACCCAGAGGGCTAGGAGGACCGAGTTCTTCCAGAGGACAGATGGGGCACCACTTCCCTGTGTCACCTTGAGATGCTGCTCCCTGCATCCTGGCCACTCTGGCTGGAGCAGCCTTGCCTCAAGGGTCCTCAAGCATCATTCGTGTGGCAGCTCTGTAGAACACAAGCTGGAAATGCTGGCAGTGTGGGCTTCATGTTAAGTCTGCAGGCCAGCAGAACATGACAGCAGTGGAGGCGTGACAGCCTCCACCCAGATTTCAGAGGACCTATGGAAAAGTCTGGGGGCCTAGGCAGAGACCTGCCTCAGGGACAGAGCCACAACAGAGGGCATCTACTAGAGTTTTACAGAGCAGAAATGTGAGGCCAGAGCCCCCACACAGAACCACCACCAGGGCAATGTCTAGTGGAGCCAAGGGAGTGGAGCTGCCACAGGACCCCAAAACTGTAGGGCCCCTGGCAATGAGCAATGCCCACCTGGAAAAGCCACAGGCACCAGCACAGCCCAGTGGGCTGCTCCTGACAGAGCCATAGGGGTGGGGCTACCTGAGGCTTTGGGGGCCCAGATGCCCCACTGTGCCCAGGATGCAGGACTTGGAGTCAAAGGAGATTATTTTGGAGATTTAATGTCTGCCCTGCTGGGTTTTGGACTTGTTTGGGGCCTGTTTTGCCTTTCTTCTGACTTATTCCTCCTTTTTGGAATAGAAATGTACCCAATGTCTCTTCCATCATTGCATCTTGGAAATAGATCAATTTGTTTTTGATATTTACAGGTTCATGGCTGGAAGGAGTTTCACCTTTGGTCTCAGATGAGACTTTGGACTTTTAAGTTGGTGCCGGAACAAGCTAAGACTTTTGGGACGTTGGAATGGCATGATTGTATTTTGTGAGAGAAACATGAGTTTTCGGGGGCCAGGAGTGGAATGATAGAGTTTGGGTATGTTGTACCACCAAAGCTCATGGCAGATCTGATCCCCAATGTGGCAGTGTTGAAGTCTTACGAGCTGTTTGGGTACTGGGGGGTAGATCCCTCATGAATAGATTAATACGGGGGGGCAGGAGGGTAGAGAGGGAGTTCTCCCTGTGTTAGTTACCGTGAAGAGCTGGTTATTTAAAAGGACCCTGGCACCTCCCCCTTCCCCATCTTCCAGCCTCTGAAATTGTAAATTTCATTTTCTTTATAAATTATCCAGTTCTAGATATTTTGTTATAAACAACAGAAAGGGACTAATATAGTTACCCTGCCTTCCTCTAAGAAGTATCTTGTCAACTATATGTCAAGTAATTTAGTAATCAAAGGGCATTTAGAAAATTGAGAGGCTTTGTTCTTCTGAATAGTTGAGTTTTCCAAATAGTTGAAGGTTTTCCCATTTAACCTCTCAGCCATTTTTCCTTCAAAATAGTATTTCAGCAATTTTGGATATTAAACTCCTTAAAATTTATTGCCTGCAAATAGTTGAAGGTTTTCCCATTTAACCTCTCAGCCATTTTTTCCTTCAAAATAGTATTTCAGCAATTTTGGATATTAAACTCCTTAAAATTTATTGCCTGTGTTCAGTTTCCTGAATATAATTTAGCCTCACCTTCATAATTCAAGGATGTTACTGTAAGCATCAATTTCTGTATTGGTTCTAGAAAGGGGAGTTTATTCCTGAAGGTGGCAAAGACCTCCAAATGGCAGTGGAAGGCAAGTGGAAAGTTGGAGAACAACATGCCAAAAATGGGACTCCAAATAAAGAGGCCAAAAGCAGAAATCGAAATCAGTAGGGAGCCAAGGAGATAGAGTGGGTTAACAAAAAACAGGGTAAGGTTTAAGAAAATTGTGCACAATAAGCATTGCTTCTGTGACTTGCTTTTTCAGGCTAACGTCACTGTGGTGCACTGGCAAAAATCT
>NW_007731404.1:105683-106704 GCF_000696425.1 Galeopterus variegatus | reverse complement strand
GCATTGCTTCTGTGACTTGCTTTTTCAGGCTAACGTCACTGTGGTGCACTGGCAAAAATCTGTTGTCCTGTCCAGGCGCCTTCCTCTAGCCCTCCCCTTCTAATTCAGTGCTTCTAACTTCTTGTGGTCCTGGAGATAGCCGGCCTAGTCAGAAGGGAACAAGGACTACAGGCTGCCTTTCCGGTAAGTCAGCTGTGTGGGTGCTTCATCTTCTCTTAGGGTGTTCAGGGGTCACTCACTCCCTGGATTTGGGCTGTGTTTCAGAAGGTGAGATTGCTGCACAGCTGAGCTCCAGATAGGTAAGGAGTTGCTACTCTTCCTTCTTTCTCTGTTACAAATATCTCCTTCTGGATTCCTGTGACAATGAATCTGCCTATGCCTCTCCAAACTAAAAACTTCCATCTTGGACTGTACCTTTTTTAAGCAAGGGACTCTAATCCGTGCAGGTCTTATTGCTTGTGTCATGAAGCAGCCAGCGCTTTGGAAACCTCCCAAGGGACACATCCGGCAAAAACTCACTAAGGTCCTCACAGGACACACCTCTTCCTGGAGGTGAGATGGCCTCTCCGGCGGGGGGTGGGGAGAGAGTCATCAGAAAGCCTGATGTCACTGGTCCCGCTTCAGAGCACAAGGTCAAGGGGCCAAAGAATAACAGCGATTTAGCAGCTTACATTACAGGCAACAAGACCTAAGAGACCCTGCCTCCGATTTATTGAAGCCACATAACCGAAACTGATCCAAAGTGCTGTCCTCAGCACAGAGAAGCATGTGAGAGTGATTTCACTGAGAAAGAAGAAAGGGAAAAAAAGGAGAGGTAATCATGTTTGTTTGTTTAAATCACCTTGCAACTTATCTGGCTACCCTTAATATGGCTTCTTTTCACAGGAACCAGTCTTTGCTTGCTGTCCAAATATCACTCCACCCTCTGGCCTAGTTTTTCTTATTTTTCTTCTATGCTGGCTGATACCGAGGGAAAGAGGAAGGGAAACGTTTGTATGAACAGCATAGTACACGGTGAGGG
>NW_007731404.1:103758-105022 GCF_000696425.1 Galeopterus variegatus | reverse complement strand
TGTGACCTGGGACAACTTACTGAACTTCTCCATTTTCTGCATCTTTCTCTGTGAAATGGAGAAAAAATACAGTAGCAGAAAGAGTACCTTACATTGCCAACTTCATAGCATCATTGTGAGTATCCCCCGAGACAGTACTTCTGATGTGCTTAGCACGGTGTCTGTCCCTCCCGGGGTGACGGAAGCAATAGGCGGCCATCAGGCACGGTGCCGCCTCTATGGTGCTCTTGGAACGTGAGTTCAGATTTAAAGGTCTCCAAGTAGAGGCTCTGGAGGACCCATTTTAATAAGAATTACTTTTCATGAACACACACATAGACTAGTACTTTAAAACTGTTTTAAAAACTCTAAACTTATTCTTGAGATCTCATAGACAACATTTATTTGTAGGGTAATTCTCCAATTTTATAATAAATACAAGAGAAATCCTTATCCTAATTATCAAAGTTTCCACATAATTAGAATCTGGAACAACTAAAGTTTCTACACACAGATGTCAATTTCTTTTTCTCAGATAATCCTACTTTTTCATCACGTTGCATATATGCCTACTTTTCACCCCTGGGATCTTTTCACCAAGGGATCTGCTCCTGGTCCTCTTTAGTCTACCTCCCTATACTCTTCCTGGGGGGCAACCTTTTCCTTAGTCTCTACTTAGTCCAGGCACTGAGCACAAATGCCAGTACCCTTAACAAGCCTGGTCAAAACTCTATCTTCACTCAGGCTGCTCCTTATGCCAAAAATGTCCATCCCTCATCCTATTTTAACAAATACTTTTCGAGGTCCCGCTCAAATGTCAGCTCCCTGGTGAAATCTCCCCCACTCCGTCCTATAGGGGGGCACACACTGTTCATATGACACTATATCATACTGAAGTTGTCTGCATACACGCCTCCCTCACCAGACTTGGGGCTTTTCCAGCACTACTTTAATGTGCATAGGAATCACCTGGGATCTTGTTAAGAGGTAGATTCTGATTCGGTCAGTCTGGAGTGGAGCCTGAGATTCTGCATTTCTCACAGCTCCTAAGAGATGCTGATGCTACTGCCCTGTAGACTCTACTCGAGTCCCAAGCTTTTAAGATCATTTCTGAAGTCTCAGTAACTTGGCACTTCATCAAGATCGTCGTCATCTTCTGACATAGCTGCCCAGCATCTCTGCTGGGAAGGTGAGAGAGGGAGATGTCAGGACTGCTGAAAAAGGGAGGAGGAGGGTGGACAGAGGACGCGTGTGTGGTGTGTGTGTGTGTGTATGTGTGTGTGCG
>NW_007731404.1:98322-103584 GCF_000696425.1 Galeopterus variegatus | reverse complement strand
GAGGAGGAGGGTGGACAGAGGACGCGTGTGTGGTGTGTGTGTGTGTGTATGTGTGTGTGCGTGCGCGTGTGTGCGTGTGTGTGGTGTGTGTGTGTGCATGTGTGTGTGGTGTGTGTGTGTGGTGCGTGTGTGTGCGTGTGTGTGTGCGCGTGTGGGGGGGATGTGTGTGTGTGTGCGCGTGCATGCGTGTGTGTGCGCGTGCATGCGTGTGTGTGTGGTGTGTGTGTGTGCGTGTGTGTGTGGTGTGTGTGTGTGCGTGCGTGTGTGTGTGGTGTGTGGAGTGTGTGTGCGTGTGTGTGTGCATGCGTGTGTGTGGTGTGGGGTGTGTGTGTGCGTGCGTGTGTGTGGTGTGTGTGTGTGCGTGCGTGTGTGTGGTGTGTGTGTGTGCATGCGTGTGGTGTGTGTGCATGCGTGCATGCATGTGTGTGTGTGTGTGTGTGTGTTGGGGCGGGGGGTGTGAATCGGAGAGAGTGGGTAGAATCAAAGAGGACAAGGAAAAAGGATGTAGTTGGTGAAGAGACTGAGCTAGCAAAGAGAGGCAGAAAAAAGTGAAAAACAGAGTGAGAGAAGACAAAGGAGTGAAGAGAAGAGGAAAGAATAGAAGAGGAGAAAGGGACAGCCATTGGATGAGAAGAGGGTCCACTGGCTTCTCTCCTCAGGGTGACATTAGGCCTACATCATCAGACTTTTCAGATGAGGGCTTTGACCTCTGGACTGACACCCTCCCACGGGCGTGCATTCTAGCCATTCATGCCACTGAAGAAGTGTGCTGATGTGGATTGGGTCCCCCAAGTTTTATGTATTCGTGGCTTTATCCCCACTGTGACTGTTAAGAGGGAGGGAGATCCTATTATGGTAATTGAAAGGTGGGGCCTCGAAGAGGTGATGAGATTGTAGGACGATGCCTGGTGAATGGATTGATAATGGTGGTCAGGGGCGTGGTTCTCAGAAGGAGAGCACATGAGAGTCTCTTGTCTCCTCTGCCATTTTCTGCCATGTGAGACCCCTGCATTGCTATAAAGCCATGCAAAGAAGACCCTCACCCAATATGCTCCCTGGACTTCAGACTTCACAGCCACTGAAACTGTACGCAATAAATTTCATTTTCTTAGACATTACCCAGTTCCAGGTAGTTCGTTATCAGCAACAGAAACAGACCAATACATGTGCTCAGAGATCCAACACTGCACTGTACAGAGTTCTTCTTCCCAGGTGATTAGGAATGAGCTATTGCTACAACAGTAATAACGAATGAGGGCCTCATCACAGTTAGGAGCATACAGAATGGCTTCTGTCAACTGAGGAAACCTCAAACAGTAAAACCCTTTCACCCTAAGACCTCAAACTGATGCCCATTAAAATGATCCAAACAAAAGTTACCTGATACAGTTCAATCCGTTGTTCAGGCACTCTGGCTTTTGGGTTCTGCAAACGAAAGACTCTGAACTCCGCTTTTACCAAATTGGAAGCATTCTTCTCCATTGCTGAGACATCAAATCGGACAATCCTGAAGTAGGGTCTGTAGAACGTGGGCGGGATGGCATCTGCAAAAAGTTAGGGCAATCATTGAAAATGATAAAATCCACTGTGCTCCAAGACAGCATGAGATAGTCCCAAGAAACCATAAGGGAAATATCTCCAGAAGAATTTCGTTTCCAATAGCCAATTTAATACCATTAACAATTTAAGCAGGAAAAAAAATTAAAATCAACATGTGCGTTTGGTTACAGGAATAGCAGATTAATAGAGATTAACAAACCACTTCCAACTACATTTGAAGGCAGGCAGTTAACCCCCTATCCTTTGAAGGTTGACAGAATGATGGAAAACTCTAAATGGTTATGAATTGGAACACATTCATGACAGTTGATGCCTGGAGAGAGCTGTCAGGCTTGCATACACTTTAATCAGGTGTGCCAAGAAAATAGCTCCTAATGGTAAGCAGCTTGCCCGTGTAGTTTTTTCCTCGAATGTTTCATGTCCAAATACTCTACTTTTATCCAGGCTCATGCATTGCATCTTTTTTGGCTTCACTATTCTGTTTTCTCACACACATATGACCAAATACACTCTCTAGTCATGTTATGGTGAGGAAATCTGAATAAATAAAACTACACCCACATACTGGTTATACCAGGTCCAGTCTCAAAATTCTTTATTCAAGATAATATATGTTGGCAGGAGGTAATTCTAGCTTATAAAGAGAAAAAATAAGCCCAAATGCCTTCAGTTCTAAACCATGTAAAACACAGAGTTCTAGAGAGTACACAATAATTTCGAGCTTATAGGTTGCTTAGGGTTTTGCTGTTATTTTTCAGTAATCTGACAGAGCCTCCAAATATGTGACTGGGGCTATACTAACATCAGAACAGGTCCTTTCCTACCCCCGTGCTTTCATATACAACATTCTTTATTGATCACCTACCCAGGCAGACCGCTTGTCACAGGTATGTTTCTACAATCTTCTTCCAAAATCTCCTGCAAACTTACTTTCTCTATTCCAGAATGTTCCATCCAGTCCTGGTCTCATTTCTTTCTACCCTCTCTTCAATTATGTAGCTTCATTACAACATCATCATTCACAGTTGTTATGTTTCTTCACAAATGTTTTTATAACCTCTGCATTATGTTTGTTTATTTTATTCTCCCCCAGGAAATTTTAAGAATCTTGAGGGCAAAGACTCTATTTGCCAGGTCTTTTTTTTTTCCCCCACAGATCTAGGACAGGGCTCTGCATACATGCAGTTTACCAAATACTCACTGTTTGCACAGTTGGTCATCAATAGGAGTTTTGAAAGACTCAGGCATCTGGCTACTGGAACACTAACTTATTAAATAAACGAGTCATCTTACTGATCTTAAAATAGAAATAAATACCTTTCGTGATTTCTTGGGAAATCCATGCCCTTACGATTACACTGGGAAAAAAGATCTATGAACACACTAACGTTTGCTCATCTTAGGAGCTCTGCATTTTCCCCCTCACAGGGGCGTCTCCCATCCCTTTCCCCATGTACTTGTGACTCTCAGAAAGCAGGCTATGGAGAAGCAGTGAATTTCAAGCCAAGCTCTCTGCTCGATGCTGCTTCATAAAATGACTGAATTGAGACCTTGTAGCCCGTGAACCAGAAGTCTCAGAAACAAACAAACAAACAAACAAAACCCCAAAAATCCAAAGCATGCAGGTTTCAGAGAAAAGGAAGTATTCATGCAGACACAGTGAATACCCACGGCATCACCCCTGTGAAATAGTTGGTGGGCAGTTTTCAGGCTGGCAAACACTGGTACAAGCAGAAAGGTTTTTGGAGTCCCCTAGCATAGCAGTTTGAAAAGGCAGATGCTGAGAAAAAAAAATAGATGTTCTTCTCCGGAGGCTGGAATATGCCCACCCCAGTGACTGGAAAGGCTAATACTATGCTGATCAGCTCAGCTGAGCACAGGCGGGATGCCCAGACCAAGACGCCTGGGCAGGGCTGCGGCCCGGCTCTCCGGCTTAGCATACCGTCTTAGCCAGAACCTTCCACAGGCCAGGAGGCTGCATTCATCTTCCCATGGCCTCTGCATCAGACAGCAGAAGCTTCAAACATCGTTTGAAAGAGCATCCTGGAAGAGCAAAGCTGATTTAGTGCTTTTCCCGTCGTTAGGAAGAATAAACATCTCGTTCATTTTGCCCTTGTCTTTTCGTGGAACCCCATAGGCCTCTTCTGCTCCCACACACACCCATCTCTCACACCCACCCACCGCAACCTTATCCTTCCCTCAAGTTTGTAAATAAGAGCTCTCGAGATTTATTTTTATTCTCTTTTGTGTTTATTAAACTTTGAACAATTTTTTCTCCCTTTCTGGTCTCCTGCCCATATGCACGCTTTCTTTTTATGGCTGCCTCAGACCATGAGGTCAATTTTGTTTCTTCTTCTTCTAAGTAAATCATCCAAGGATCCTGTCCTAGGCATTTGAGCTTTGAAGGGACATTTACAAATATTTACAGGAGTGGCTTGATAGTTAAGTACAGTCCTTCTGCTCTGCTCCCTATACATTGGCAAACAGCCCTCCTCCCCTCTGGCACTTATAACTATTTAGGCTGTTTATATTTCAACTGCCTGATAATACAAATCTGCATTTTTGGTTCTTGTTTTATGAGTAGAGCAGTTAATGCACAAAGAAAAAGGACAGCTGAGCAGCCCCCACCAGCGACTCTCCTCTGGCTGTAGCCGCCGTGAAGCGACCGGGCCAGGAGGACCCGGCAGCCTCCCCCACGCCTCTGCTCCAGCACAATAAACACTGTTGACCAAAGAACTGACTACCACTTCCAAGGGTCCGTCCCAGCTGTCCCCTGCTATCATCTGCTACTGAGCATTATGCCAAATGTCTCCTCATTTGGACAAAAAAAAAAAAAAAACCTCACTGTCATTTGCTCTGGCCTAGTCTGTGACCCTGCCCTTACTTCATAAACGCTTTCGGACATGTGGTGCACAGGAACCAAAGGAGGCCTTGCTACACCCAGCCAGGCCGCGGCAGGCTCGCCCCTCAGCCCCTAGTGCCAGAGCAGCAGGGTAGGTGTGTAAGGCTGTGCAGCTCTGATCCACCCACTCAGCCTGGGAGGGATGGAGCTTTTTCCTCTGCTTCCTCCAAGAGCTCACTTCCCGCTCTGGATGGGAGTTCTCTCTCAAGTCCTCTGTAATTCCAGTCCCAGTTCCTGTTCCATTGCCAGGCAGTCAGGTACTTGTGCTTGATCTCTGCCAGCCTAGCCACATTCACATCCTGGCCCGCTCCTTCCTCTCAGTTTCTGACCCACTTTTCAGTTCAATCAAATCGATTTTCCTCCAGCCCTTTGGATTTCAAACCAGCGAGCTGACTCTGGTCCTCCAATTCTTTCTCATGCGCCTTCCTCACAGGGGAAATCTTGACATAGAAGATTCCAGCACGTCATCAAGTGACTGGTTCCCCCTCCCCTCCACCCTGGCCACACACCCCTGCTACATCAAATTTTAGGGAATGGAGAGAGAGAAAAAAAATGAGGAAATCTAACTAGGCATTAATTTACAGTATACAGAAACAGTATACAGAAAGCCTAAATATAGCCCTTAGACATATACTACTCTATAAACATTATATGTTGACTTGTATCAGTTCCAAATAATTTATTAGCTTATTGCATATCATCTTTTCCCTGTGTTAGCACCTCCAGCTCAGAAATCTTTACTTCTGGCTCTTTGGTTCCTTGCAGCCCATGGCTGGCTTCATGGGCAAGTGACCAGTGCA